>NC_092092.1:88735815-88828415 GCF_045679555.1 Salvelinus alpinus | reverse complement strand
GTGTGGAAGGAGCTAGCTGGCAAGCTGGGGGCTAACTGTTCTTAATATTTTGTAGAATCAGTGTATATGATTCTGTTTCCGTGTGGAAGGAGCTAGCTGGCAAGCTGGGGGCTAACTGTTCTTAATATTTTGTAGAATCAGTGTATATGATTCTGTCTCCGTGTGGAAGGAGCTAGCTGGCAAGCTGGGGGCTAACTGTTCTTAATATTTTGTAGAATCAGTGTATATGATTCTGTCTCCATGTGGAAGGAGCTAGCTGGCTAGCTGGGGGCTAACTGTTCTTAATATTTTGTAGAATCAGTGTATATGATTCTGTCTCCGTGTGGAAGGAGCTAGCTGGCTAGCTGGGGGCTAGCTGTTCTTAATATTTTGTAGAATCAGTGTATATGATTCTGTCTCCGTGTGGAAGGAGCTAGCTGGCTAGCTGGGGGCTAACTGTTCTTAATATTTTGTAGAATCAGTGTATATGATTCTGTCTCCGTGTGGAAGGAGCTAGCTGGCTAGCTGGGGGCTAACTGTTCTTAATATTTTGTAGAATCAGTGTATATGATTCTGTTTCTGTGTGGAAAGAGCTAGCTGGCTAGCCTGGGGGCTAACTGTTCTTAATATTTTGTAGATGTTATCACAGGTGCAGCGGAATGCTTGTGTTTCTAGTTTCAACAGTGCAGTAATATCTGTCAATACACAACAATACACACACATTAAGAAATATCAGAATGAGCAATGTCAGAGTCCGGAATATAAATATATATAATCCTACATATGATGTGGGAGTGCCCTGCAGTTAAATGCTTGTTGGGCAAAGTTAAGAGTTGTTTTCGAAGTGCATGAATTGAAATATTCAATGCTTTCTATCTATTATGTTATTTAATGATGATAACCCCTCGAATCTCTCAGTCAATCAGAGATGATGATTGCTGCGGAAAAAAAACCTGTTGGCTCTAAGATGGCAACTCCCTCACTCTTCCATTTAACTAGTGGATACAGTTACACGTTATAACATTTTGAATTATCGACAGCGAGAGTGAATGGTGATAGTCAAAAAACAGGCTGCTGTTTGTCAAAACGATTATATTGTTTTGAGGCCTAGATAAATATACTTGACTCTGTAAAGAACAATCTCAGCGAAATGCTCCACACATACAAAACAATTATATATATTTGGACTTTAGTTACTTCCTTTGCATTCAGGCCCACAGGGAAGAGGTTTTGGTGTGGGGATCTCTGGTCTTGTGGGGGAGGCCGGGGGGATTGGGGGAATCTAAGGGGGGACTCGGGGTGGGTGGGGGGACTGATAGGCGACTTTGGTTGCTGGGTGGGAGGCATGCTTTCATCAGTGTGGGGGGGGTGGAGGGGTTACGTGGGGTGCGAAGCGGGAGGGATGGAGGGAGGGAGGTGGGAGGGAGGGAGGGAGGGAGGGAGGGAGGGAGGGACATCTTTGTCTGCATTTGATGGTTTTGTACCTGTAACACTTCTGGAAAAGAAACATGACAAAACTAAATAAAAAGTTGGTCACAAAAAATTAATATGTATAGGATGGTGTGTATAGACTGTAGTTATATAGGATGGTGTGTATAGACTGTAGTTATATAGGATGGTGTGTATAGACAGTATAGACAGTAGTTATATAGGATGGTGTGTATAGACAGTAGTTATATAGGATGGTGTGTATAGACAGTAGTTATATAGGATGGTGTGTATAGACAGTATAGACAGTAGTTATATAGGATGGTGTGTATAGACAGTAGTTATATAGGATGGTGTGTATAGACAGTAGTTATATAGGATGGTGTGTATAGACAGTATAGACAGTAGTTATATAGGATGGTGTGTATAGACAGTAGTTATATAGGATGGTGTGTATAGACAGTATAGACAGTAGTTATATAGGATGGTGTGTATAGACAGTATAGACAGTAGTTATATAGGATGGTGTGTATAGACAGTAGTTATATAGGATGGTGTGTATAGACAGTAGTTATATATGATGGTGTGTATAGACAGTAGTTATATATACTGGTGTGTATAGACAGTATAGACAGTAGTTATATAGGATGGTGTGTATAGACAGTAGTTAAACAGGATGGTGTGTATAGACAGTAGTTATATAGGATGGTGTGTATAGACAGTAGTTATATAGGATGGTGTGTATAGACAGTAGTTATATAGGATGGTGTGTATAGACAGTAGTTATATAGGATGGTGTGTATAGACAGTAGTTATATTGGATGGTGTGTATAGACAGTATAGACAGTAGTTATATAGGATGGTGTGTATAGACAGTAGTTATATAGGATAGTGTGTATATACAGTATAGACAGTAGTTATATAGGATGATGTGTATAGACAGTAGTTATATAGGATGGTGTGTATAGACAGTATAGACAGTAGTTATATAGGATGGTGTGTTTAGACAGTATAGACAGTAGTTATATAGGATGGTGTGTATAGACAGTAGTTATATAGGATGGTGTGTATAGACAGTAGTTATATAGGATGGTGTGTATAGACAGTATAGACTGTAGTTATATAGGATGGTGTGTATAGACAGTATAGACAGTAGTTATATAGGATGGTGTGTATAGACTGTAGTTATATAGGATGGTGTGTATAGACAGTATAGACTGTAGTTATATAGGATGGTGTGTATAGACAGTATAGACAGTAGTTTTATAGGATGGTGTGTATAGACAGTAGTTATATAGGATGGTGTGTATAGACAGTATAGACAGTAGTTATATAGGATGGTGTGTATAGACAGTAGTTATATAGGATGGTGTGTATAGACAGTAGTTATATAGGATGGTGTGTTTAGACAGTATAGACAGTAGTTATATAGGATGGTGTGTATAGACAGTAGTTATATAGGATGGTGTGTATAGACAGTAGTTATATAGGATGGTGTGTATAGACAGTATAGACAGTAGTTATATAGGATGGTGTGTATAGACAGTATAGACAGTAGTTATATAGGATGGAGTGTATAAACAGTAGTTATATAGGATGGTGTGTATAGACAGTAGTTATATAGGATGGTGTGTATAGACAGTATAGACAGTAGTTATATAGGATGGTGTGTATAGACAGTAGTTATATAGGAGGGTGTGTATAGACAGTAGTTATATAGGATGGTGTGTATAGACAGTAGTTATATAGGATGGTGTGTATAGACAGTATAGACAGTAGTTATATAGGATGGTGTGTATAGACAGTATAGACAGTAGTTATATAGGATGGTGTGTATAGACAGTAGTTATATAGGATGGTGTGTATAGACAGTAGTTATATAGGATGGTGTGTATAGACAGTAGTTATATAGGATGGTGTGTATAGACAGTAGTTATATATACTGGTGTGTATAGACAGTAGTTATATAGGATGGTGTGTATAGACAGTAGTTATATAGGATGGTGTGTATAGACAGTAGTTATATTGGATGGTGTGTATAGACAGTATAGACAGTAGTTATATAGGATGGTGTGTATAGACAGTAGTTATATAGGATAGTGTGTATAGACAGTATAGACAGTAGTTATATAGGATGATGTGTATAGACAGTAGTTATATAGGATGGTGTGTATAGACAGTATAGACAGTAGTTATATAGGATGGTGTGTTTAGACAGTATAGACAGTAGTTATATAGGATGGTGTGTATAGACAGTAGTTATATAGGATGGTGTGTATAGACAGTAGTTATATAGGATGGTGTGTATAGACAGTATAGACTGTAGTTATATAGGATGGTGTGTATAGACAGTATAGACAGTAGTTATATAGGATGGTGTGTATAGACTGTAGTTATATAGGATGGTGTGTATAGACAGTATAGACTGTAGTTATATAGGATGGTGTGTATAGACAGTATAGACAGTAGTTTTATAGGATGGTGTGTATAGACAGTAGTTATATAGGATGGTGTGTATAGACAGTATAGACAGTAGTTATATAGGATGGTGTGTATAGACAGTAGTTATATAGGATGGTGTGTATAGACAGTAGTTATATAGGATGGTGTGTTTAGACAGTATAGACAGTAGTTATATAGGATGGTGTGTATAGACAGTAGTTATATAGGATGGTGTGTATAGACAGTAGTTATATAGGATGGTGTGTATAGACAGTATAGACAGTAGTTATATAGGATGGTGTGTATAGACAGTATAGACAGTAGTTATATAGGATGGAGTGTATAAACAGTAGTTATATAGGATGGTGTGTATAGACAGTAGTTATATAGGATGGTGTGTATAGACAGTATAGACAGTAGTTATATAGGATGGTGTGTATAGACAGTAGTTATATAGGATGGTGTGTATAGACAGCAGTTATATAGGATGGTGTGTATAGACAGTAGTTATATAGGATGGTGTGTATAGACAGTATAGACAGTAGTTATATAGGATGGTGTGTATAGACAGTATAGACAGTAGTTATATAGGATGGTGTGTATAGACAGTAGTTATATAGGATGGTGTGTATAGACAGTAGTTATATAGGATGGTGTGTATAGACAGTAGTTATATAGGATGGTGTGTACAGACAGTAGTTATATAGGATGGTGTGTTTAGACAGTATAGATAGTAGTTATATAGGATGGTGTGTATAGACAGTAGTTATATAGGATGGTGTATATAGACAGTAGTTATATAGGATGGTGTGTATAGACAGTAGTTATATAGGATGGTGTGTATGGACAGTAGTTATATAGGATGGTGTGTATAGACAGTAGTTATATAGGATGGTGTGTATAGACAGTAGTTATATAGGATGGTGTGTATAGACAGTAGTTATATAGGTTAGTGTGTATAGACAGTAGTTATAAAGGATGGTGTGTATAGACAGTATAGACAGTAGTTATATAGGATGGTGTGTATAGACAGTAGTTATATAGGATGGTGTGTATAGACAGTAGTTATATAGGATGGTGTGTATAGACAGTAGTTATAAAGGATGGTGTGTATAGACAGTATAGACAGTAGTTATATAGGATGGTGTGTATAGACAGTAGTTATATAGGATGGTGTGTATAGACAGTAGTTATATAGGATGGTGTGTATAGACAGTAGTTATATAGGATGGTGTGTATAGACTGTAGTTATATAGGATGGTGTGTATAGACAGTAGTTATATAGGATGGTGTGTATAGACAGTATAGACAGTAGTTATATATGATGGTGTGTATAGACAGTAGTTATATAGGATGGTGTGTATAGACAGTATAGACAGTAGTTATATAGGATGGTGTGTATAGACAGTAGTTATATAGGATGGTGTGTATAGACAGTAGTTATATAGGATGGTGTGTTTAGACAGTATAGACAGTAGTTATATAGGATGGTGTGTATAGACAGTAGTTATATAGGATGGTGTGTATAGACAGTAGTTATATAGGATGGTGTGTATAGACAGTATAGACAGTAGTTATATAGGATGGTGTGTATAGACAGTATAGACAGTAGTTATATAGGATGGTGTGTATAAACAGTAGTTATATAGGATGGTGTGTATAGACAGTAGTTATATAGGATGGTGTGTATAGACAGTATAGACAGTAGTTATATAGGATGGTGTGTATAGACAGTAGTTATATAGGATGGTGTGTATAGACAGTAGTTATATAGGATGGTGTGTATAGACAGTAGTTATATAGGATGGTGTGTATAGACAGTATAGACAGTAGTTATATAGGATGGTGTGTATAGACAGTATAGACAGTAGTTATATAGGATGGTGTGTATAGACAGTAGTTATATAGGATGGTGTGTATAAACAGTAGTTATATAGGATGGTGTGTATAGACAGTAGTTATATAGGTTGGTGTGTACAGACAGTAGTTATATAGGATGGTGTGTTTAGACAGTATAGATAGTAGTTATATAGGATGGTGTGTATAGACAGTAGTTATATAGGATGGTGTATATAGACAGTAGTTATATAGGATGGTGTGTATAGACAGTAGTTATATAGGATGGTGTGTATGGACAGTAGTTATATAGGATGGTGTGTATAGACAGTAGTTATATAGGATGGTGTGTATAGACAGTAGTTATATAGGATGGTGTGTATAGACAGTAGTTATATAGGTTAGTGTGTATAGACAGTAGTTATATAGGATTGTGTGTTTAGACAGTAGTTATATAGGATGGTGTGTTTAGACAGTATAGATAGTAGTTATATAGGATGGTGTGTATAGACAGTAGTTATATAGGATGGTGTGTATAGACTGTAGTTATATAGGATGGTGTGTATAGACAGTATAGACTGTAGTTATATAGGATGGTGTGTATAGACAGTATAGACAGTAGTTTTATAGGATGGTGTGTATAGACAGTAGTTATATAGGATGGTGTGTATAGACAGTATAGACAGTAGTTATATAGGATGGTGTGTATAGACAGTAGTTATATAGGTTAGTGTTTATAGACAGTAGTTATATAGGATTGTGTGTTTAGACAGTAGTTATATAGGATGGTGTGTATAGACAGTAGTTATATAGGATGGTGTGTATAGACAGTAGTTATAAAGGATGGTGTGTATAGACAGTATAGACAGTAGTTATATAGGATGGTGTGTATAGACAGTAGTTATATAGGATGGTGTGTATAGACAGTAGTTATATAGGATGGTGTGTATAGACTGTAGTTATATAGGATGGTGTGTATAGAGAGTAGTTATATAGGATGGTGTGTATAGACAGTATAGACAGTAGTTATATATGATGGTGTGTATAGACAGTAGTTATATAGGATGGTGTGTATAGACAGTATAGACAGTAGTTATATAGGATGGTGTGTATAGACAGTAGTTATATAGGATGGTGTGTATAGACAGTAGTTATATAGGATGGTGTGTTTAGACAGTATAGACAGTAGTTATATAGGATGGTGTGTATAGACAGTAGTTATATAGGATGGTGTGTATAGACAGTAGTTATATAGGATGGTGTGTATAGACAGTATAGACAGTAGTTATATAGGATGGTGTGTATAGACAGTATAGACAGTAGTTATATACGATGGTGTGTATAAACAGTAGTTATATAGGATGGTGTGTATAGACAGTAGTTATATAGGATGGTGTGTATAGACAGTAGTTATATAGGATGGTGTGTATAGACAGTAGTTATATAGGATGGTGTGTATAGACAGTATAGACAGTAGTTATATAGGATGGTGTGTATAGACAGTATAGACAGTAGTTATATAGGATGGTGTGTATAGACAGTAGTTATATAGGATGGTGTGTATAGACAGTAGTTATATAGGATGGTGTGTATAGACAGTAGTTATATAGGTTGGTGTGTACAGACAGTAGTTATATAGGATGGTGTGTTTAGACAGTATAGATAGTAGTTATATAGGATGGTGTGTATAGACAGTAGTTATATAGGATGGTGTATATAGACAGTAGTTATATAGGATGGTGTGTATAGACAGTAGTTATATAGGATGGTGTGTATGGACAGTAGTTATATAGGATGGTGTGTATAGACAGTAGTTATATAGGATGGTGTGTATAGACAGTAGTTATATAGGATGGTGTGTTTAGACAGTAGTTATATAGGATGGTGTGTTTAGACAGTATAGATAGTAGTTATATAGGATGGTGTGTATAGACAGTAGTTATATAGGATGGTGTGTATAGACTGTAGTTATATAGGATGGTGTGTATAGACAGTATAGACTGTAGTTATATAGGATGGTGTGTATAGACAGTATAGACAGTAGTTTTATAGGATGGTGTGTATAGACAGTAGTTATATAGGATGGTGTGTATAGACAGTATAGACAGTAGTTATATAGGATGGTGTGTATAGACAGTAGTTATATAGGATGGTGTGTATAGACAGTAGTTATATAGGATGGTGTGTTTAGACAGTATAGACAGTAGTTATATAGGATGGTGTGTATAGACAGTAGTTATATAGGATGGTGTGTATAGACAGTAGTTATATAGGATGGTGTGTATAGACAGTATAGACAGTAGTTATATAGGATGGTGTGTATAGACAGTATAGACAGTAGTTATATAGGATGGAGTGTATAAACAGTAGTTATATAGGATGGTGTGTATAGACAGTAGTTATATAGGATGGTGTGTATAGACAGTATAGACAGTAGTTATATAGGATGGTGTGTATAGACAGTAGTTATATAGGATGGTGTGTATAGACAGTAGTTATATAGGATGGTGTGTATAGACAGTAGTTATATAGGATGGTGTGTATAGACTGTATAGACAGTAGTTATATAGGATGGTGTGTATAGACAGTATAGACAGTAGTTATATAGGATGGTGTGTATAGACAGTAGTTATATAGGATGGTGTGTATAGACAGTAGTTATATAGGATGGTGTGTATAGACAGTAGTTATATAGGATGGTGTGTACAGACAGTAGTTATATAGGATGGTGTGTTTAGACAGTATAGATAGTAGTTATATAGGATGGTGTGTATAGACAGTAGTTATATAGGATGGTGTATATAGACAGTAGTTATATAGGATGGTGTGTATAGACAGTAGTTATATAGGATGGTGTGTATGGACAGTAGTTATATAGGATGGTGTGTATAGACAGTAGTTATATAGGATGGTGTGTATAGACAGTAGTTATATAGGATGGTGTGTATAGACAGTAGTTATATAGGTTAGTGTGTATAGACAGTAGTTATATAGCATTGTGTGTTTAGACAGTAGTTATATAGGATGGTGTGTATAGACAGTAGTTATATAGGATGGTGTGTATAGACAGTAGTTATAAAGGATGGTGTGTATAGACAGTATAGACAGTAGTTATATAGGATGGTGTGTATAGACAGTAGTTATATAGGATGGTGTGTATAGACAGTAGTTATATAGGATGGTGTGTATAGACTGTAGTTATATAGGATGGTGTGTATAGACAGTAGTTATATAGGATGGTGTGTATAGACAGTATAGACAGTAGTTATATATGATGGTGTGTATAGACAGTAGTTATATAGGATGGTGTGTATAGACAGTATAGACAGTAGTTATATAGGATGGTGTGTATAGACAGTAGTTATATAGGATGGTGTGTATAGACAGTAGTTATATAGGATGGTGTGTTTAGACAGTATAGACAGTAGTTATATAGGATGGTGTGTATAGACAGTAGTTATATAGGATGGTGTGTATAGACAGTAGTTATATAGGATGGTGTGTATAGACAGTATAGACAGTAGTTATATAGGATGGTGTGTATAGACAGTATAGACAGTAGTTATATAGGATGGAGTGTATAAACAGTAGTTATATAGGATGGTGTGTATAGACAGTAGTTATATAGGATGGTGTGTATAGACAGTATAGACAGTAGTTATATAGGATGGTGTGTATAGACAGTAGTTATATAGGATGGTGTGTATAGACAGTAGTTATATAGGATGGTGTGTATAGACAGTAGTTATATAGGATGGTGTGTATAGACAGTATAGACAGTAGTTATATAGGATGGTGTGTATAGACAGTATAGACAGTAGTTATATAGGATGGTGTGTATAGACAGTAGTTATATAGGATGGTGTGTATAGACAGTAGTTATATAGGATGGTGTGTATAGACAGTAGTTATATAGGATGGTGTGTACAGACAGTAGTTATATAGGATGGTGTGTTTAGACAGTATAGATAGTAGTTATATAGGATGGTGTGTATAGACAGTAGTTATATAGGATGGTGTATATAGACAGTAGTTATATAGGATGGTGTGTATAGACAGTAGTTATATAGGATGGTGTGTATGGACAGTAGTTATATAGGATGGTGTGTATAGACAGTAGTTATATAGGATGGTGTGTATAGACAGTAGTTATATAGGATGGTGTGTATAGACAGTAGTTATATAGGTTAGTGTGTATAGACAGTAGTTATATAGGATTGTGTGTTTAGACAGTAGTTATATAGGATGGTGTGTATAGACAGTAGTTATATAGGATGGTGTGTATAGACAGTAGTTATAAAGGATGGTGTGTATAGACAGTAGTTATATAGGATGGTGTGTATAGACAGTAGTTATATAGGATGGTGTGTATAGACAGTAGTTATATAGGATGGTGTGTATAGACAGTAGTTATATAGGATGGCGTGTATAGACAGTATAGACAGTAGTTATATAGGATGGTGTGTATAGACTGTAGTTATATAGGATGGTGTGTATAGACAGTATAGACAGTAGTTATATATGATGGTGTGTATAGACAGTAGTTATATAGGATGGCGTGTATAGACAGTATAGACAGTAGTTATATAGGATGGTGTGTATAGACTGTAGTTATATAGGATGGTGTGTATAGACAGTATAGACAGTAGTTATATAGGATGGTGTGTTTAGACAGTAATTATATAGGATGGTGTGTATAGACAGTATAGACAGTAGTTATATAGGATAGTGTGTATAGAAAGTAGTTATATAGGATGGTGTGTATAGACAGTAGTTATATAGGATGGTGTGTTTAGACAGTAGTTATATAGGATGGTGTGTATAGACAGTAGTTATATAGGATGGTGTGTTTAGACAGTATAGACAGTAGTTATATAGGATGGTGTGTATAGACAGTAGTTATATAGGATGGTGTGTATAGACAGTAGTTATATAGGATGGTGTGTATAGACAGTAGTTATATAGGATGGTGTGTATAGACAGTGGTTATATAGGATGATGTGTATAGACAGTAGTTATATAGGATGGTGTGTATAGACAGTAGTTATATAGGATGGTGTGTATAGACAGTAGTTATATAGGATGGTGTATATAGACAGTAGTTATATAGGATGGTGTGTATAGACAGTAGTTATATAGGATGGTGTGTATGGACAGTAGTTATATAGGATGGTGTGTATAGACAGTAGTTATATAGGATGGTGTGTATAGACAGTAGTTATATAGGATGGTGTGTATAGACAGTAGTTATATAGGTTAGTGTGTATAGACAGTAGTTATATAGGATTGTGTGTTTAGACAGTAGTTATATAGGATGGTGTGTATAGACAGTAGTTATATAGGATGGTGTGTATAGACAGTAGTTATAAAGGATGGTGTGTATAGACAGTATAGACAGTAGTTATATAGGATGGTGTGTATAGACAGTAGTTATATAGGATGGTGTGTATAGACAGTAGTTATATAGGATGGTGTGTATAGACTGTAGTTATATAGGATGGTGTGTATAGACAGTAGTTATATAGGATGGTGTGTATAGACAGTATAGACAGTAGTTATATATGATGGTGTGTATAGACAGTAGTTATATAGGATGGTGTGTATAGACAGTATAGACAGTAGTTATATAGGATGGTGTGTATAGACAGTAGTTATATAGGATGGTGTGTATAGACAGTAGTTATATAGGATGGTGTGTTTAGACAGTATAGACAGTAGTTATATAGGATGGTGTGTATAGACAGTAGTTATATAGGATGGTGTGTATAGACAGTAGTTATATAGGATGGTGTGTATAGACAGTATAGACAGTAGTTATATAGGATGGTGTGTATAGACAGTATAGACAGTAGTTATATAGGATGGAGTGTATAAACAGTAGTTATATAGGATGGTGTGTATAGACAGTAGTTATATAGGTTGGTGTGTATAGACAGTATAGACAGTAGTTATATAGGATGGTGTGTATAGACAGTAGTTATATAGGATGGTGTGTATAGACAGTAGTTATATAGGATGGTGTGTATAGACAGTAGTTATATAGGATGGTGTGTATAGACAGTATAGACAGTAGTTATATAGGATGGTGTGTATAGACAGTATAGACAGTAGTTATATAGGATGGTGTGTATAGACAGTAGTTATATAGGATGGTGTGTATAGACAGTAGTTATATAGGATGGTGTGTATAGACAGTAGTTATATAGGATGGTGTGTACAGACAGTAGTTATATAGGATGGTGTGTTTAGACAGTATAGATAGTAGTTATATAGGATGGTGTGTATAGACAGTAGTTATATAGGATGGTGTATATAGACAGTAGTTATATAGGATGGTGTGTATAGACAGTAGTTATATAGGATGGTGTGTATGGACAGTAGTTATATAGGATGGTGTGTATAGACAGTAGTTATATAGGATGGTGTGTATAGACAGTAGTTATATAGGATGGTGTGTATAGACAGTAGTTATATAGGTTAGTGTGTATAGACAGTAGTTATATAGGATTGTGTGTTTAGACAGTAGTTATATAGGATGGTGTGTATAGACAGTAGTTATATAGGATGGTGTGTATAGACAGTAGTTATAAAGGATGGTGTGTATAGACAGTAGTTATATAGGATGGTGTGTATAGACAGTAGTTATATAGGATGGTGTGTATAGACAGTAGTTATATAGGATGGTGTGTATAGACAGTAGTTATATAGGATGGCGTGTATAGACAGTATAGACAGTAGTTATATAGGATGGTGTGTATAGACTGTAGTTATATAGGATGGTGTGTATAGACAGTATAGACAGTAGTTATATATGATGGTGTGTATAGACAGTAGTTATATAGGATGGCGTGTATAGACAGTATAGACAGTAGTTATATAGGATGGTGTGTATAGACTGTAGTTATATAGGATGGTGTGTATAGACAGTATAGACAGTAGTTATATAGGATGGTGTGTTTAGACAGTAATTATATAGGATGGTGTGTATAGACAGTATAGACAGTAGTTATATAGGATAGTGTGTATAGAAAGTAGTTATATAGGATGGTGTGTATAGACAGTAGTTATATAGGATGGTGTGTTTAGACAGTAGTTATATAGGATGGTGTGTATAGACAGTAGTTATATAGGATGGTGTGTTTAGACAGTATAGACAGTAGTTATATAGGATGGTGTGTATAGACAGTAGTTATATAGGATGGTGTGTATAGACAGTAGTTATATAGGATGGTGTGTATAGACAGTAGTTATATAGGATGGTGTGTATAGACAGTGGTTATATAGGATGATGTGTATAGACAGTAGTTATATAGGATGGTGTGTATAGACAGTAGTTATATAGGATGGTGTGTATAGACAGTAGTTATATAGGATGGTGTATATAGACAGTAGTTATATAGGATGGTGTGTATAGACAGTAGTTATATAGGATGGTGTGTATGGACAGTAGTTATATAGGATGGTGTGTATAGACAGTAGTTATATAGGATGGTGTGTATAGACAGTAGTTATATAGGATGGTGTGTATAGACAGTAGTTATATAGGTTAGTGTGTATAGACAGTAGTTATATAGGATTGTGTGTTTAGACAGTAGTTATATAGGATGGTGTGTATAGACAGTAGTTATATAGGATGGTGTGTATAGACAGTAGTTATAAAGGATGGTGTGTATAGACAGTATAGACAGTAGTTATATAGGATGGTGTGTATAGACAGTAGTTATATAGGATGGTGTGTATAGACAGTAGTTATATAGGATGGTGTGTATAGACTGTAGTTATATAGGATGGTGTGTATAGACAGTAGTTATATAGGATGGTGTGTATAGACAGTATAGACAGTAGTTATATATGATGGTGTGTATAGACAGTAGTTATATAGGATGGTGTGTATAGACAGTATAGACAGTAGTTATATAGGATGGTGTGTATAGACAGTAGTTATATAGGATGGTGTGTATAGACAGTAGTTATATAGGATGGTGTGTTTAGACAGTATAGACAGTAGTTATATAGGATGGTGTGTATAGACAGTAGTTATATAGGATGGTGTGTATAGACAGTAGTTATATAGGATGGTGTGTATAGACAGTATAGACAGTAGTTATATAGGATGGTGTGTATAGACAGTATAGACAGTAGTTATATAGGATGGAGTGTATAAACAGTAGTTATATAGGATGGTGTGTATAGACAGTAGTTATATAGGATGGTGTGTATAGACAGTATAGACAGTAGTTATATAGGATGGTGTGTATAGACAGTAGTTATATAGGATGGTGTGTATAGACAGTAGTTATATAGGATGGTGTGTATAGACAGTATAGACAGTAGTTATATAGGATGGTGTGTATAGACAGTATAGACAGTAGTTATATAGGATGGTGTGTATAGACAGTAGTTATATAGGATGGTGTGTATAGACAGTAGTTATATAGGATGGTGTGTATAGACAGTAGTTATATAGGATGGTGTGTACAGACAGTAGTTATATAGGATGGTGTGTTTAGACAGTATAGATAGTAGTTATATAGGATGGTGTGTATAGACAGTAGTTATATAGGATGGTGTATATAGACAGTAGTTATATAGGATGGTGTGTATAGACAGTAGTTATATAGGATGGTGTGTATGGACAGTAGTTATATAGGATGGTGTGTATAGACAGTAGTTATATAGGATGGTGTGTATAGACAGTAGTTATATAGGATGGTGTGTATAGACAGTAGTTATATAGGTTAGTGTGTATAGACAGTAGTTATATAGGATTGTGTGTTTAGACAGTAGTTATATAGGATGGTGTGTATAGACAGTAGTTATATAGGATGGTGTGTATAGACAGTAGTTATAAAGGATGGTGTGTATAGACAGTATAGACAGTAGTTATATAGGATGGTGTGTATAGACAGTAGTTATATAGGATGGTGTGTGTATAGACAGTAGTTATATAGGATGGTGTGTATAGACAGTAGTTATATAGGATGGTGTGTATAGACAGTATAGACAGTAGTTATATAGGATGGTGTGTATAGACAGTATAGACAGTAGTTATATAGGATGGTGTGTATAGACAGTAGTTATATAGGATGGTGTGTATAGACAGTAGTTATATAGGATGGTGTGTATAGACAGTAGTTATATAGGATGGTGTGTACAGACAGTAGTTATATAGGATGGTGTGTTTAGACAGTATAGATAGTAGTTATATAGGATGGTGTGTATAGACAGTAGTTATATAGGATGGTGTATATAGACAGTAGTTATATAGGATGGTGTGTATAGACAGTAGTTATATAGGATGGTGTGTATGGACAGTAGTTATATAGGATGGTGTGTATAGACAGTAGTTATATAGGATGGTGTGTATAGACAGTAGTTATATAGGATGGTGTGTATAGACAGTAGTTATATAGGTTAGTGTGTATAGACAGTAGTTATATAGGATTGTGTGTTTAGACAGTAGTTATATAGGATGGTGTGTATAGACAGTAGTTATATAGGATGGTGTGTATAGACAGTAGTTATAAAGGATGGTGTGTATAGACAGTATAGACAGTAGTTATATAGGATGGTGTGTATAGACAGTAGTTATATAGGATGGTGTGTATAGACAGTAGTTATATAGGATGGTGTGTATAGACTGTAGTTATATAGGATGGTGTGTATAGACAGTAGTTATATAGGATGGTGTGTATAGACAGTATAGACAGTAGTTATATATGATGGTGTGTATAGACAGTAGTTATATAGGATGGCGTGTATAGACAGTATAGACAGTAGTTATATAGGATGGTGTGTATAGACTGTAGTTATATAGGATGGTGTGTATAGACAGTATAGACAGTAGTTATATAGGATGGTGTGTATAGACAGTAGTTATATAGGATGGTGTGTATAGACAGTAGTTATATAGGATGGTGTGTATAGACAGTAGTTATATAGGATGGTGTGTATAGACAGTATAGACAGTAGTTATATAGGATGGTGTGTATAGACAGTATAGACAGTAGTTATATAGGATGGTGTGTATAGACAGTAGTTATATAGGATGGTGTGTATAGACAGTAGTTATATAGGATGGTGTGTATAGACAGTAGTTATATAGGATGGTGTGTACAGACAGTAGTTATATAGGATGGTGTGTTTAGACAGTATAGATAGTAGTTATATAGGATGGTGTGTATAGACAGTAGTTATATAGGATGGTGTGTATAGACAGTAGTTATATAGGATGGTGTGTATAGACAGTAGTTATATAGGATGGTGTGTATGGACAGTAGTTATATAGGATGGTGTGTATAGACAGTAGTTATATAGGATGGTGTGTATAGACAGTAGTTATATAGGATGGTGTGTATAGACAGTAGTTATATAGGTTAGTGTGTATAGACAGTAGTTATATAGGATTGTGTGTTTAGACAGTAGTTATATAGGATGGTGTGTATAGACAGTAGTTATATAGGATGGTGTGTATAGACAGTAGTTATAAAGGATGGTGTGTATAGACAGTAGTTATATAGGATGGTGTGTATAGACAGTAGTTATATAGGATGGTGTGTATAGACAGTAGTTATATAGGATGGTGTGTATAGACAGTAGTTATATAGGATGGCGTGTATAGACAGTATAGACAGTAGTTATATAGGATGGTGTGTATAGACTGTAGTTATATAGGATGGTGTGTATAGACAGTATAGACAGTAGTTATATATGATGGTGTGTATAGACAGTAGTTATATAGGATGGCGTGTATAGACAGTATAGACAGTAGTTATATAGGATGGTGTGTATAGACTGTAGTTATATAGGATGGTGTGTATAGACAGTATAGACAGTAGTTATATAGGATGGTGTGTTTAGACAGTAATTATATAGGATGGTGTGTATAGACAGTATAGACAGTAGTTATATAGGATAGTGTGTATAGAAAGTAGTTATATAGGATGGTGTGTATAGACAGTAGTTATATAGGATGGTGTGTTTAGACAGTAGTTATATAGGATGGTGTGTATAGACAGTAGTTATATAGGATGGTGTGTTTAGACAGTATAGACAGTAGTTATATAGGATGGTGTGTATAGACAGTAGTTATATAGGATGGTGTGTATAGACAGTAGTTATATAGGATGGTGTGTATAGACAGTAGTTATATAGGATGGTGTGTATAGACAGTGGTTATATAGGATGATGTGTATAGACAGTAGTTATATAGGATGGTGTGTATAGACAGTAGTTATATAGGATGGTGTGTATAGACAGTAGTTATATAGGATGGTGTATATAGACAGTAGTTATATAGGATGGTGTGTATAGACAGTAGTTATATAGGATGGTGTGTATGGACAGTAGTTATATAGGATGGTGTGTATAGACAGTAGTTATATAGGATGGTGTGTATAGACAGTAGTTATATAGGATGGTGTGTATAGACAGTAGTTATATAGGTTAGTGTGTATAGACAGTAGTTATATAGGATTGTGTGTTTAGACAGTAGTTATATAGGATGGTGTGTATAGACAGTAGTTATATAGGATGGTGTGTATAGACAGTAGTTATAAAGGATGGTGTGTATAGACAGTATAGACAGTAGTTATATAGGATGGTGTGTATAGACAGTAGTTATATAGGATGGTGTGTATAGACAGTAGTTATATAGGATGGTGTGTATAGACTGTAGTTATATAGGATGGTGTGTATAGACAGTAGTTATATAGGATGGTGTGTATAGACAGTATAGACAGTAGTTATATATGATGGTGTGTATAGACAGTAGTTATATAGGATGGTGTGTATAGACAGTATAGACAGTAGTTATATAGGATGGTGTGTATAGACAGTAGTTATATAGGATGGTGTGTATAGACAGTAGTTATATAGGATGGTGTGTTTAGACAGTATAGACAGTAGTTATATAGGATGGTGTGTATAGACAGTAGTTATATAGGATGGTGTGTATAGACAGTAGTTATATAGGATGGTGTGTATAGACAGTATAGACAGTAGTTATATAGGATGGTGTGTATAGACAGTATAGACAGTAGTTATATAGGATGGAGTGTATAAACAGTAGTTATATAGGATGGTGTGTATAGACAGTAGTTATATAGGATGGTGTGTATAGACAGTATAGACAGTAGTTATATAGGATGGTGTGTATAGACAGTAGTTATATAGGATGGTGTGTATAGACAGTAGTTATATAGGATGGTGTGTATAGACAGTATAGACAGTAGTTATATAGGATGGTGTGTATAGACAGTATAGACAGTAGTTATATAGGATGGTGTGTATAGACAGTAGTTATATAGGATGGTGTGTATAGACAGTAGTTATATAGGATGGTGTGTATAGACAGTAGTTATATAGGATGGTGTGTACAGACAGTAGTTATATAGGATGGTGTGTTTAGACAGTATAGATAGTAGTTATATAGGATGGTGTGTATAGACAGTAGTTATATAGGATGGTGTATATAGACAGTAGTTATATAGGATGGTGTGTATAGACAGTAGTTATATAGGATGGTGTGTATGGACAGTAGTTATATAGGATGGTGTGTATAGACAGTAGTTATATAGGATGGTGTGTATAGACAGTAGTTATATAGGATGGTGTGTATAGACAGTAGTTATATAGGTTAGTGTGTATAGACAGTAGTTATATAGGATTGTGTGTTTAGACAGTAGTTATATAGGATGGTGTGTATAGACAGTAGTTATATAGGATGGTGTGTATAGACAGTAGTTATAAAGGATGGTGTGTATAGACAGTATAGACAGTAGTTATATAGGATGGTGTGTATAGACAGTAGTTATATAGGATGGTGTGTGTATAGACAGTAGTTATATAGGATGGTGTGTATAGACAGTAGTTATATAGGATGGTGTGTATAGACAGTATAGACAGTAGTTATATAGGATGGTGTGTATAGACAGTATAGACAGTAGTTATATAGGATGGTGTGTATAGACAGTAGTTATATAGGATGGTGTGTATAGACAGTAGTTATATAGGATGGTGTGTATAGACAGTAGTTATATAGGATGGTGTGTACAGACAGTAGTTATATAGGATGGTGTGTTTAGACAGTATAGATAGTAGTTATATAGGATGGTGTGTATAGACAGTAGTTATATAGGATGGTGTATATAGACAGTAGTTATATAGGATGGTGTGTATAGACAGTAGTTATATAGGATGGTGTGTATGGACAGTAGTTATATAGGATGGTGTGTATAGACAGTAGTTATATAGGATGGTGTGTATAGACAGTAGTTATATAGGATGGTGTGTATAGACAGTAGTTATATAGGTTAGTGTGTATAGACAGTAGTTATATAGGATTGTGTGTTTAGACAGTAGTTATATAGGATGGTGTGTATAGACAGTAGTTATATAGGATGGTGTGTATAGACAGTAGTTATAAAGGATGGTGTGTATAGACAGTATAGACAGTAGTTATATAGGATGGTGTGTATAGACAGTAGTTATATAGGATGGTGTGTATAGACAGTAGTTATATAGGATGGTGTGTATAGACTGTAGTTATATAGGATGGTGTGTATAGACAGTAGTTATATAGGATGGTGTGTATAGACAGTATAGACAGTAGTTATATATGATGGTGTGTATAGACAGTAGTTATATAGGATGGCGTGTATAGACAGTATAGACAGTAGTTATATAGGATGGTGTGTATAGACTGTAGTTATATAGGATGGTGTGTATAGACAGTATAGACAGTAGTTATATAGGATGATGTGTATAGACAGTAGTTATATAGGATGGTGTGTATAGACAGTAGTTATATAGGATGGTGTGTATAGACAGTAGTTTTATAGGATGGTGTGTATAGACAGTAGTTATATAGGATGGAGTGTATAGACAGTAGTTATATAGGATGGTGTGTTTAGATAGTATAGACAGTAGTTATATAGGATGGTGTGTATAGACAGTAGTTATATAGGGTGGTGTGTATAGACAGTAGTTATATAGGATGGTGTGTTTAGACAGTATAGACAGTAGTTATATAGGATGGTGTGTATAGACAGTAGTTATATAGGATGGTGTGTATAGACAGTAGTTATATAGGATGGTGTGTATGGACAGTAGTTATATAGGATGGTGTGTATAGAAAGTAGTTATATAGGATGGTGTGTATAGACAGTAGTTATATAGGATGGTGTGTATAGACAGTAGTTATATAGGTTAGTGTGTATAGACAGTAGTTATATAGGATGGTGTGTATAGACAGTAGTTATATAGGATGGTGTGTATAGACAGTAGTTATATAGGTTACTGTGTCTAGACAGTAGTTATATAGGATGGTGTGTATAGACAGTATAGACAGTAGTTATATATGATGGAGTGTATAGACAGTAGTTATATAGGATGGTGTGTATAGACAGTCGTTATATAGGATGGTGTGTATAGACAGTATAGACAGTAGTTATATAGGATGGTGTGTATAGACAGTAGTTATATAGGATGGTGTGTATAGACAGTAGTTATAAAGGATGGTGTGTATAGACAGTATAGACAGTAGTTATATAGGATGGTGTGTATAGACAGTAGTTATATAGGATGGTGTGTATAGACAGTAGTTATACAGGATGGTGTGTATAGACAGTAGTTATATAGGATGGTGTGTATAGACAGTAGTTATATAGGATGGTGTGTATAGACAGTATAGACAGTAGTTATATAGGATGGTGTGTATAGACTGTAGTTATATAGGATGGTGTGTATAGACAGTATAGACAGTAGTTATATAGGATGGTGTGTATAGACAGTAGTTATATAGGATGGTGTGTTTAGACAGTAGTTATATAGGATGGTGTGTATAGACTGTAGTTATATAGGATGGTGTGTATAGACAGTATAGACAGTAGTTATATAGGATGGTGTGTTTAGACTGTAGTTATATAGGATGGTGTGTATAGACAGTATAGACAGTAGTTATATAGGATGGTGTGTATAGACAGTAGTTATATAGGATGGTGTGTTTAGACAGTAGTTATATAGGATGGAGTGTATAGACAGTAGTTATATAGGATGGTGTGTATAGACTGTAGTTATAATAGGATGGTGTGTAGACAGTATAGACAGTAGTTATATAGGATGGTGTGTATAGACTGTAGTTATAATAGGATGGTGTGTATAGACAGTATAGACAGTAGTTATATAGGATGGTGTGTATAGACAGTAGTTATATAGGATGATGTGTATAGACAGTATAGACAGTAGTTATATAGGATGGTGTGTATAGACAGTATAGACAGTAGTTATATAGGATGGTGTGTATAGACAGTATAGACAGTAGTTATATATGATGGTGTGTATAGACAGTGGTTATATAGGATGGTGTGTATAGACAGTGGTTATATAGGATGGTGTGTATAGACAGTAGTTATATAGGATGGTGTGTATAGACAGTAGTTATATAGGATAGTGTGTATAGACAGTAGTTATATAGGATGGTGTGTATAGACAGTAGTTATATAGGATGGTGTGTATAGACAGTGGTTATATAGGATGGTGTGTATAGACAGTAGTTATATAGGATGGTGTGTATAGACAGTAGTTATATAGGATAGTGTGTATAGACAGTATAGACAGTAGTTATATATGATGGTGTGTATAGACAGTGGTTATATAGGATGGTGTGTATAGACAGTGGTTATATAGGATGGTGTGTATAGACAGTAGTTATATAGGATGGTGTGTATAGACAGTAGTTATATAGGATAGTGTGTATAGACAGTATAGACAGTAGTTATATAGGATGGTGAGTATAGACAGTAGTTATATAGGATGGTGTGTACAGACAGTAGTTATATAGGATGGTGTGTTTAGACAGTATAGATAGTAGTTATATAGGATGGTGTGTATAGACAGTAGTTATATAGGATGGTGTATATAGACAGTAGTTATATAGGATGGTGTGTATAGACAGTAGTTATATAGGATGGTGTGTATGGACAGTAGTTATATAGGATGGTGTGTATAGACAGTAGTTATATAGGATGGTGTGTATAGACAGTAGTTATATAGGATGGTGTGTATAGACAGTAGTTATATAGGTTAGTGTGTATAGACAGTAGTTATATAGGATTGTGTGTTTAGACAGTAGTTATATAGGATGGTGTGTATAGACAGTAGTTATATAGGATGGTGTGTATAGACAGTAGTTATAAAGGATGGTGTGTATAGACAGTATAGACAGTAGTTATATAGGATGGTGTGTATAGACAGTAGTTATATAGGATGGTGTGTATAGACAGTAGTTATATAGGATGGTGTGTATAGACTGTAGTTATATAGGATGGTGTGTATAGACAGTAGTTATATAGGATGGTGTGTATAGACAGTATAGACAGTAGTTATATATGATATTGTGTATAGACAGTAGTTATATTGGATGGCGTGTATAGACAGTATAGACAGTAGTTATATAGGATGGTGTGTATAGACTGTAGTTATATAGGATGGTGTGTATAGACAGTATAGACAGTAGTTATATAGGATGGTGTGTTTAGACAGTAATTATATAGGATGGTGTGTATAGACAGTATAGACAGTAGTTATATAGGATAGTGTGTATAGAAAGTAGTTATATAGGATGGTGTGTATAGACAGTAGTTATATAGGATGGTGTGTTTAGACAGTAGTTATATAGGATGGTGTGTATAGACAGTAGTTATATAGGATGGTGTGTTTAGACAGTATAGACAGTAGTTATATAGGATGGTGTGTATAGACAGTAGTTATATAGGATGGTGTGTATAGACAGTAGTTATATAGGATGGTGTGTATAGACAGTAGTTATATAGGATGGTGTGTATAGACAGTGGTTATATAGGATGATGTGTATAGACAGTAGTTATATAGGATGGTGTGTATAGACAGTAGTTATATAGGATGGTGTGTATAGACAGTAGTTATATAGGATGGTGTGTATAGACAGTAGTTATATAGGATGGTGTGTATAGACAGTGGTTATATAGGATGATGTGTATAGACAGTAGTTATATAGGATGGTGTGTATAGACAGTAGTTATATAGGATGGTGTGTATAGACAGTAGTTTTTTAGGATGGTGTGTATAGACAGTAGTTATATAGGATGGAGTGTATAGACAGTAGTTATATAGGATGGTGTGTATAGACAGTAGTTATATAGGGTGGTGTGTATAGACAGTAGTTATATAGGATGGTGTGTTTAGACAGTATAGACAGTAGTTATATAGGATGGTGTGTATAGACAGTAGTTATATAGGATGGTGTGTATAGACAGTAGTTATATAGGATGGTGTGTATGGACAGTAGTTATATAGGATGGTGTGTATAGACAGTAGTTATATAGGATGGTGTGTATAGACAGTAGTTATATAGGATGGTGTGTATAGACAGTAGTTATATAGGGTGGTGTGTATAGACAGTAGTTATATAGGATGGTGTGTTTAGACAGTATAGACAGTAGTTATATAGGATGGTGTGTATAGACAGTAGTTATATAGGATGGTGTGTATAGACAGTAGTTATATAGGATGGTGTGTATGGACAGTAGTTATATAGGATGGTGTGTATAGACAGTAGTTATATAGGATGGTGTGTATAGACAGTAGTTATATAGGATGGTGTGTATAGACAGTAGTTATATAGGTTAGTGTGTATAGACAGTAGTTATATAGGATGGTGTGTATAGACAGTAGTTATATAGGATGGTGTGTATAGACAGTAGTTATATAGGTTAGTGTGTCTAGACAGTAGTTATATAGGATGGTGTGTATAGACAGTATAGACAGTAGTTATATATGATGGAGTGTATAGACAGTAGTTATATAGGATGGTGTGTATAGACAGTCGTTATATAGGATGGTGTGTATAGACAGTATAGACAGTAGTTATATAGGATGGTGTGTATAGACAGTAGTTATATAGGATGGTGTGTATAGACAGTAGTTATAAAGGATGGTGTGTATAGACAGTATAGACAGTAGTTATATAGGATGGTGTGTATAGACAGTAGTTATATAGGATGGTGTGTATAGACAGTAGTTATACAGGATGGTGTGTATAGACAGTAGTTATATAGGATGGTGTGTATAGACAGTAGTTATATAGGATGGTGTGTATAGACAGTATAGACAGTAGTTATATAGGATGGTGTGTATAGACTGTAGTTATATAGGATGGTGTGTATAGACAGTATAGACAGTAGTTATATAGGATGGTGTGTATAGACAGTAGTTATATAGGATGGTGTGTTTAGACAGTAGTTATATAGGATGGTGTGTATAGACTGTAGTTATATAGGATGGTGTGTATAGACAGTATAGACAGTAGTTATATAGGATGGTGTGTTTAGACTGTAGTTATATAGGATGGTGTGTATAGACAGTATAGACAGTAGTTATATAGGATGGTGTGTATAGACAGTAGTTATATAGGATGGTGTGTTTAGACAGTAGTTATATAGGATGGAGTGTATAGACAGTAGTTATATAGGATGGTGTGTATAGACTGTAGTTATAATAGGATGGTGTGTAGACAGTATAGACAGTAGTTATATAGGATGGTGTGTATAGACTGTAGTTATAATAGGATGGTGTGTATAGACAGTATAGACAGTAGTTATATAGGATGGTGTGTATAGACAGTAGTTATATAGGATGATGTGTATAGACAGTATAGACAGTAGTTATATAGGATGGTGTGTATAGACAGTATAGACAGTAGTTATATAGGATGGTGTGTATAGACAGTATAGACAGTAGTTATATATGATGGTGTGTATAGACAGTGGTTATATAGGATGGTGTGTATAGACAGTGGTTATATAGGATGGTGTGTATAGACAGTAGTTATATAGGATGGTGTGTATAGACAGTAGTTATATAGGATAGTGTGTATAGACAGTAGTTATATAGGATGGTGTGTATAGACAGTAGTTATATAGGATGGTGTGTATAGACAGTGGTTATATAGGATGGTGTGTATAGACAGTAGTTATATAGGATGGTGTGTATAGACAGTAGTTATATAGGATAGTGTGTATAGACAGTATAGACAGTAGTTATATATGATGGTGTGTATAGACAGTGGTTATATAGGATGGTGTGTATAGACAGTGGTTATATAGGATGGTGTGTATAGACAGTAGTTATATAGGATGGTGTGTATAGACAGTAGTTATATAGGATAGTGTGTATAGACAGTATAGACAGTAGTTATATAGGATGGTGAGTATAGACTGTAGTTATAATAGGATGGTGTGTATAGACAGTATAGACAGTAGTTACATAGGATGGTGTGTATAGACAGTGGTTATACAGGATGGTGTGTATAGACAGTGGTTATATAGGATGGTGTGTATAGACAGTAGTTATATAGGATGGTGTGTATAGACAGTATAGACAGTAGTTATATAGGATGGTGTGTATAGACAGTATAGACAGTAGTTATATAGGATGGTGTGTATAGACAGTAGTTATATAGGATGGTGTGTATAGACAGTAGTTATATAGGATGGTGTGTACAGACAGGATGGACAGTATATGAGTAGAAAAGGTGTGTACAGCAGTAGTTATATATGTTGAACCAGGACTAGAATACAGTATATTCATATAGTGTGTCAAAAATGATGTAAAGATGATTAAAGTGACTTCTATTCTGTCTATGTACATAGGGCAGCAGCCTCTACGGTGCAGGGTTGAGTAACCGGGTGGTCGCCGGCTAGTGATGGCTGTTTAACAGTCAGATGGCCTTGAGATAGAAGCTGTTTTTCAGTCTCTTGGTCCCAGCTTTGATGCACCTGTACTGGCCTCGCTTTTTGGATGGTAGCGGTGTGAACAGGCAGTGGCTCGGGTGGCTGAGCTCCCTGATGATCTTCTAATCTAATTTTATTTGTAACTTGCGTCGAATACAACAGGTGTAGGACTTACCGTGAAATTCTTACTACAAGCCAACCACGCAGTTAAGAAAAATAAAGAAATAAATAAAAGTAAACTTTATTTTTTTTTTACAATAAAATAACAATAACGAGGCTATATACAAGGGGTACCGGTACCGAATAAATGTGTGGGGGAACACGTTAGTCGAGGTAATTTGTACATGTAGGAAGGGGTGAAGTGACTATGCATAGATAATAAACAGCGAGTAGCAACAGTGTGAAAACAAGGGGGGGGGGGGGTCAATTCAAATAGTACCTTCCTGCGACACCAGGTGCTGTAGATGTCCTGGAGGGCAGGTAGTTTGCTCCCGGTGATGCTTTGGGCAGACCTCACCACCCTCTGGAGAGCCCTGCTGTTGCGGACGGTGCAGTTGCCGTACCAGGCTGTGATACAGCCCGACAGGATGCTCTCAATGGTGCATCTGTAAAGGTTTGTGAGGGTTTTAGGTGACAAGCCAAATTGCTTTAGCCTCTTGAGGTTGAGGAGGCGCTGTTGTGCCTAGTTCACCGCACTGTCTGTGTGAAGGGACCATTTCAGGTTGTCTGTGATGTGCACACCGAGGAACCTGAGGCTATTGCCCCTCTCCACTGCGGCCCCGTCGATGGGATAGGGTCGTGCTCTCTCTGCTATCTCATGAAGTCCCCGATCAGTTCCTTCATTTTGTTGACGTTGAGTGAGAGGTTGTTTTCCTGGCACCACTCCAACAGGGCTCTAACCTCCTCCCTGTAGGATGCCTCATTGTTGGTAATCAGGCCTACTACTGTCGTGTCGTCTGCAATCTTGATGATTGATTTGGAGGGGTGAGTGGCCACGCAGTCATGGGTGAACAGGGAGTACAGGAGGGGGCTGAGCACGCACCCTTGTGGTGCCCCAGTGTTGAGGATGAGCGAAGTGGAGATGTTGTTTCCTACCTTCACCACCTGGGGGGGGGCGGCCTGTCAGGAAGTCCAGGACCCAGTTGCACAGAGAGGGCTTCAGACCCAGTGACTCAGTTGGAGGGCACCATGGTGTTGAAAGCTAAGCTGTAATAGTAAACCATTTAGGACAGACTCCACTACTGTATATAGGTAGTAGTAAACCATTTAGGACAGACTCCACTACTGTATATAGGGACTAGTAAACCATTTAGTACAGACTCCACTACTGTATATAGGTAATAGTAAACCATTTAGGACAGACTCCACTACTGTATATAGGTAATAGTAAACCATTTAGGACAGACTCCACTACTGTATATAGGGTCTAGTAAACCATGTAGGACAGACTCCACTACTGTATATAGGGACTAGTAAACCATTTAGGACAGACTCCACTACTGTATATAGGGACTAGTAAACCATTTAGAACAGACTCCACTACTGTATATAGGGACTAGTAAACCATTTAGGACAGACTCCACTACTGTATATAGGGACTAGTAAACCATTTAGGACAGACTCCACTACTGTATATAGGTAATAGTAAACCATTTAGACCAGACTCCACTACTGTATATAGGTAATAGTAAACCATTTAGAACAGACTCCACTACTGTATATAGGGACTAGTAAACCATTTAGAACAGACTCCACTACTGTATATAGGGTCTAGTAAACCATTTAGGACAGACTCCACTACTGTATATAGGGACTAGTAAACCATTTAGGACAGACTCCACTACTGTATATAGGTAATAGTAAACCATTGAGGACAGACTCCACTACTGTATATAGGTAATAGTAAACCATTTAGGACAGACTCCACTACTGTATATAGGGACTAGTAAACCATTTAGTACAGACTCCACTACTGTATATAGGGACTAGTAAACCATTTAGGACAGACTCCACTACTGTATATAGGTAATAGTAAACCATTTAGTACAGACTCCACTACTGTATATAGGGACTAGTAAACCATTTAGGACAGACTCCACTACTGTATATAGGTAATAGTAAACCATTTAGGACAGACTCCACTACTGTATATAGGGACTAGTAAACCATTTAGAACAGACTCCACTACTGTATATAGGTAGTAGTAAACCATTTAGGACAGACTCCACTACTGTATATAGGTAATAGTAAACCATTTAGGACAGACTCCACTACTGTATATAGGTAATAGTAAACCATTTAGGACACACACACACACACACACACACACACACACACACACACACACACACACACACACACACACACACACACACACACACACACACACACACACACACACATATATATATCCTGACTAGTCTCCCAGTCCCTGCCGCTGAAAAACATCCCCACAGCACGATGCTGCTGCCACCTGCTTCACCGTAGGGATGTTGCCAGGTTTCCTCCAGACGTGACGCTTGGCATTCAAGCCAAAGAGTTCAATCTTGGTTTCATCAGACCAGAGAATCTTGTTCCTAATTGTCTGAGAGTCCTTTAGATTCTTTAGGTGCCTTTTGGTAAACTCCAGGCGGGCTGTCATGTGCCTTTTACTGAGGATGGGCTTCCGTCTGGCCACTCTACCATAAAGGCCTGATTGGTAGGGTGCTGCAGACATGGTTGTCCTTCTGGAAGGTTCTCCCATCTCCACAGAGGAACTCTGGAGCTCTGTCAGAGTGACCATCGGGTTCTTGGTCACCTCCCTGACCAAGGCCCTTCTCCCCCGATTGCTCAGTTTGGTCAGCTCTAGGAAGAGTCTTGGTGGTTCCAATCTTCTTCCATGTAAGAATGATGGAGGCCACTGTGTTCTTGGGGACTTTCAGTGCTGCAGAATATTTTTGGTACACTTCCCCAGATCTGTGCCTCGACACAATCCTGTCTCGGAGTTCTACGGACAATTTCTTTGACCTCATGTCTTGGTTTTTGCTCTGACATGCACTGTCAACTGTGGGACCTATAAACAGGCATGTGCCTTTCCAAATAATTTACAATACCTTGAATTTACCACAGGTGGACTCTATTTAAGTTGTAGAAACATCTCAAGGATGAGCTCAATTGAGTCTCATAGCAAAAAATGTCTAAAAAACTGTTTTTGCTTTGTCATTATGGGGTATTGTGGTGTCATTATGGGGTATTGTGATGTCATTATGTGGTATTGTGATGTCATTAGGGGGTATTGTGATGTCATTATGTGGTATTGTGATGTCATTATGTGGTATTGTGATGTCATTATGAGGTATTGTGATGTCATTATGGGGTGTTGTGTGTAGATTGGATTAAATAATAAACAATTCCTCATCATTTTAGATTAAGTCTGTAATGTAACAAAATGTGGATTAAGTGAAGGGGTGTGACTACTTTCCGAATGCCCTGTGTGTGTGTGTATCTCTATATCTTTATATTTTACAGCCCTGAGCTAGCTACGTGTAACATAATGAATAACATTTGATAGCTTTGGTCGGTGCATCCTGTCTGGTTGAGTTCCTGTTCAGCGTGACACTAAGGGGGTTTGACAGAGCCGAAATGCAGAGCTGTTTAAACCAATACACAGTAACTGAGCTTTGTGGGAATCTGTTCCTCATCAAATCAGTGTTTTGAGTGTCAGCGTCCAATCATATGACTTTGTTTTGTTCCCTCAGGGTTGGTGATTGGCTATTCTATGACTCCGCCCACCCTTGACAGCCCCAAAGAAGACCTTGTGATCCACGCAGATGAAACACTGACCATTACATGCAGGTAGAGTACTGTCTCTCTGTGTCTCTGACCATTACATGCAGGTAGAGTACTGTCTCTCTGTCCATTACATGCAGGTAGAGTACTGTCTCTCTGACCATTACATGCAGGTAGTACCGTGTCTCTGTGTGTCTGACCATTACATGCAGGTAGAGGACTGTGTCTCTGTGTGTCTGACCATTACATGCAGGTAGAGGACTGTCTCTCTGACCATTACATGCAGGTAGAGGACTGTGTCTCTGTGTGTCTGACCATTACATGCAGGTAGAGGACTGTCTCTCTGACCATTACATGCAGGTAGAGTACTGTCTCTCTGACCATTACATGCAGGTAGAGGACTGTCTCTCTGACCATTACATGCAGGTAGAGTACTGTCTCTCTGACCATTACATGCAGGTAGAGGACTGTCTCTCTGACCATTACATGCAGGTAGAGTACTGTGTCTCTGTGTGTCTGTCCATTACATGCAGGTAGAGGACTGTGTCTCTGTGTGTCTGACCATTACATGCAGGTAGAGGACTGTCTCTCTGACCATTACATGCAGGTAGAGTACTGTCTCTCTGACCATTCCATGCAGGTAGAGGACTGTCTCTCTGACCATTACATGCAGGTAGAGTACTGTGTCTCTGTGTGTCTGACCATTACATGCAGGTAGAGGACTGTCTCTCTGACCATTACATGCAGGTAGAGTACTGTCTCTCTGACCATTACATGCAGGTAGAGGACTGTCTCTCTGACCATTACATGCAGGTAGAGTACTGTGTCTCTGTGTGTCTGACCATTACATGCAGGTAGAGGACTGTCTCTCTGACCATTACATGCAGGTAGAGGACTGTGTCTCTGTGTCTCTGACCATTACATGCAGGTAGAGTACTGTGTCTCTGTCTCTCTGACCATTACATGCAGGTAGAGGACTGTGTCTCTGTGTCTCTGACCATTACATGCAGGTAGAGTAGTGTGTCTCTGTGTCTCTGTCCATTACATGCAGGTAGAGTACTGTGTCTCTGTGTCTCTGTCCATTACATGCAGGTAGAGGACTGTGTCTCTGTGTCTCTGACCATTACATGCAGGTAGAGGACTGTGTCTCTGTGTCTCTGTCCATTACATGCAGGTAGAGTACTGTGTCTCTGTGTCTCTGTCCATTACATGCAGGTAGAGGACCGTGTCTCTGTGTCTCTGACCATTACATGCAGGTAGAGGACTGTGTCTCTGTGTCTCTGACCATTACATGCAGGTAGAGTAGTGTGTCTCTGTGTCTCTGACCATTACATGCAGGTAGAGGACTGTGTCTCTGTGTCTCTGACCATTACATGCAGGTAGAGGACTGTGTCTCTGTCCATTACATGCAGGTAGAGGACTGTGTCTCTGTGTCTCTGTCCATTACATGCAGGTAGAGGACTGTGTCTCTGTCTCTCTGACCATTACATGCAGGTAGAGGACTGTGTCTCTGTGTCTCTGACCATTACATGCAGGTAGAGGACTGTGTCTCTGTCCATTACATGCAGGTAGAGGACTGTGTCTCTGTGTCTCTGACCATTACATGCAGGTAGAGGACTGTGTCTCTGTGTCTCTGACCATTACATGCAGGTAGAGGACTGTGTCTCTGACCATTACATGCAGGTAGAGGACTGTCTCTCTGTCCATTACATGCAGGTAGAGGACTGTGTCTCTGTGTCTCTGACCATTACATGCAGGTAGAGGACCGTGTCTCTGTGTCTCTGACCATTACATGCAGGTAGAGGACTGTGTCTCTGTGTCTCTGACCATTACATGCAGGTAGAGGACCGTGTCTCTGTGTCTCTGACCATTACATGCAGGTAGAGGACTGTGTCTCTGTGTCTCTGTCCATTACATGCAGGTAGAGTACTGTGTCTCTGTGTCTCTGACCATTACATGCAGGTAGAGGACTGTGTCTCTGTGTCTCTGACCATTACATGCAGGTAGAGGACTGTGTCTCTGTGTCTCTGACCATTACATGCAGGCTTTGATCATGTGTTAAAGCTGTGTAGTGTGTCTCTGACCATTACATGCAGGCTTTGATCATGTGTTAAAGCTGTGTAGTGTGCCTATGTCCAGAGGAAACGCTCTCTTAACTCTTAACAGTGTTCAATTTAAACAACTTAAACCCAATAGAAAAGATAATGGACCTGTAAGGTACAGTTGAAGTCGGAAGTTTACATACACTTAGGTTGGAGTCATTAAAACTCGTTTTTCAACCACTCCACAAATTTCTTGTTAACAAACGATAGTTTTGGCAAGTCGGTTAGGACATCTACTTTGTGCATGACACGTCATTTTTCCAACAATTGTTTACAGACAGATTATTTCACTTATTATTCACTGTATCACAATTCCAGTGGGTCAGAAGTTTACATACACTAAGTTGACTGTGTCTTTAAACAGCTTGGAAAATTCCAGAAAATGATGTCATGGCTTTAGAAGCTTCTGATAGGCTAATTGACATCGTTTGAGTCAATTGGAGGTGTACCTGTGGATGTATTTCAAGGCCTACCTTCAAAATCAGTGCCTCTTTGCTCGACATCATGGGAAAATCAAAAGAAATCAGCCAAGACCTCAAGAAAATAATTGTAGACCTCCACAAGTCTGGTTCATCCTTGGGAGAAATTTCCAAACGCCTGAAAGTACCACGTTCATCTGTACAAACAATAGTATGCAAGTATAAACACCATGGGACCACGCAGCCGTCATACCGCTTAGGAAGGAGACGCGTTCTGTCTCCTAGAGATTAACGTACTTTGGTGCAAAAAGTGCAAATCAATCCCAGAACAACAGCAAAGGACCTTGTGAAGATGCTGTAGGAAACAGGTACAAAGTATCTATATCCACAGTAAAACGAGTCCTATATCAACATAACCTGAAAGGCCGCTCAGCAAGGAAGAAGCCACTGCTCCAAAACCGCCATAAAAAAGCCAGACTGGTTTGCAACTGCACATGGGGACAAAGATTGTACTTTTTGGAGAAATGTCCTCTGGTCTGATGAAACAAAAATAGAACTGTTTGGCCATAATGACCATTGTTATGTTTGGAGGAAAAAGGGGGAGGCTTGCAAGCCGAAGAACACCATCCCAATCGTGAAGCACGGGGGTGGCAGCATCATGTTGTGGGGGTGCTTTGCTGCAGGAGGGACTGGTGCACTTCACAAAATAGATGGCATCATGAGGGAGGAAAATTATGTGGATATATTGAAGCAACATCTCAAGACATCAGTCAGGAAGTTTAAAGCTTGGTCACAAATGGATCTTCCAAATGGACAATGACCCCAAGCATACTTCCAAATTTGTGGCAAAATGGCTTAAGGACAACAAAGTCAAGGTATTGGAGTGGCCATCACAAAGCCCTGACCTCAATCCTATAGAACATTTGTGGGCAGAACTGAAAAAGCGTGTGCGAGCAAGGAGGCCTACAAACCTGACTCAGTTACACCAGCTCTGTCAGAAGGAATGGGCCAAAATTCACCCAACTTATTGTGGGAAGCTTGTGGAAGGCTACCCAAAACGTTTGACCCAAGATAAACAATTTAAAGGCAATGTTAGCAAATACTAATTGAGTGTATGTAAACTTCTGGCCCACTGGGAATGTGATGAAATAAATAAAAGCTGAAATAAATAATTCTCTGCTATTATTCACACATTTCACATTCTTAAAATAAAGTGGGGATCCTAACTGACCTAAGACAGGACATTTTTAGTAGGATTAAATGTCAGGAATTGTCAAAAACTGAGTTTAAATGTATTTGGCTAAGGTGTATGTAAACTTCCGACTTCAACTGTATGTATATTTATAATAGCCAACAGCTGGCTGACTGTCTCTACCATCATGAAGAAAATTAGTTTGATTCTGCTGGCTGACATCTCGTTCATGAAACCCGGAGGTGTAATATGTCCCCATAACTGAATTTATGGATGGGATGGGGTGAAGAAAATTGCCCCTAGACAGAGCAGAATTATGATTCCCCAGCACGCCTGCAGTCATTAATATAATACACTATATATTATATCTATAGCTCTGCTTTTCCTTTCTCTTCCACACACACACACACACACACACACACACACACACACACACACACACACACACACACACACACACACACACACGATTTCACAATCTGTCGCAGTCGCTAACGTCACACACCTGACATTGATACAGCCCTAACCTTTTCTCATTGGTTAAAAACCTAATTGACCCATCTGTGACCTCTCACTTGACATTTCTTCTGACCTTTAACCTCTGACCTCCAGGGGTCAGCGTACTCTGTCCTGGGTGTGGCCTGAGACGACCCTGGTGGGAGAGGAGCTGACTGATCGTCAGGCCGGCCCCAGGCCCAGCAGAGCCCCAGGGAGAGAGGCCGAGACTGGGTCTGGAACCCCTGTTTGTACCCCTGGGGCTGGAGTTGTGGGAGACCACCCCGTGGCCGGGGAGGAGGCTGGTACGCCTGCTTCTGTCCCTGTCCAGAGAAGGGGAGTCAGCATCCTGGAGTGTCCAGGGGAGCCTGGAAGGCCTTATTGCAAGACCCTGGTCCTCACTGGAGCTAAAGGGAATGATACGGGTTACTACCGCTGTTACTACAGAGATGTCAAGGCTGTCATCGACGGGACCACGGCTGTTGCAGTATATGTGTTTGTCAGAGGTGAGAAGAGTTTATATACAGAGAGAGACGCACGCACACATCCTGTTGTTCTCACACACACACACGGATACCTGCATTTTCACACACACACACGGATACCTGCATTTTCACACACACACACGGATACACGCATTTACACACACACACACGCACACACACACACACACGCACATGTACGCATGGTTTTGTGTCAGCGCCGGTGTTAGCGTCATCATCGTGGTCATCTGTTGTGTATGTCATTGTTAAAGTGATGCTCCAGAACATTTGTATAATTTCAGCCAGTAGTCACGAGCCAAAACGGGTCCCCATTTATTGTGTACTATGTCATCCATTCCCCATTTATTGTGTACTATGTCATCCATTCCCCATTTATTGTGTACTATGTCATCCATTCCCCATTTATTGTGTACTATGTCATCCATTCCCCATTTATTGTGTACTATGTCATCCATTCCCCATTTATTGTGTACTATGTCATCCATTCCCCATTTATTGTATACTATGTCATCCATTCCCCATTTATTGTGTACTATGTCATCCATTCCCCATTTATTGTGTACTATGTCATCCATTCCCCATTTATTGTGTACTATGTCATCCATTCCCCATTTATTGTATACTATGTCATCCATTCCCCATTTATTGTGTACTATGTCATCCATTCCCCATTTATTATGTACTATGTCATCCATTCCCCATTTATTGTGTACTATGTCATCCATTCCCCATTTATTGTGTACTATGTCATCCATTCCCCATTTATTGTGTACTATGTCATCCATTCCCCATTTATTGTGTACTATGTCATCCATTCCCCGTTTATTGTGTACTACGTCATCCATTCCCCGTTTATTGTGTACTACGTCATCCATTCCCCGTTTATTGTGTACTACGTCATCCATTCCCCGTTTATTGTGTACTACTTCATCCATTCCCCATTTATTGTGTACTATGTCATCCATTCCCCGTTTATTGTGTACTATGTCATCCATTCCCCGTTTATTGTGTACTACGTCATCCATTCCCCGTTTATTGTGTACTACGTCATCCATTCCCCGTTTATTGTGTACTACGTCATCCATTCCCCGTTTATTGTGTACTACGTCATCCATTCCCCGTTTATTGTGTACTACGTCATCCATTCCCCGTTTATTGTGTACTACGTCATCCATTCCCCGTTTATTGTGTACTACGTCATCCATGTCCCAGAATTGGCTGTTGTTTACAAAGTAATTCTAGTCACATTATCGCAAATTGAGCAACAACTGTCCTGGTTTAGGACCTCTACAGGATTGGTGTCCCTAAACATTTATGTCTTGGGTGAGTTGGAAATTGAGGTTGGTGAACCATATAACGGTGACTAACCCCATTCCGTACAAATGTGTGCAACCACGACATTCTAAAGAGGCTGCAAAGAAAACAAATGTGACTGTAGCGACTGTGTTGACTTCAAAATCGGCGGTGTGAACTAGGTTTCTATTCAAGCGTTGGTTGACATGGTAATGGCTCTATAGTATTGGAGAAAAGTTGAAAAAACTGACCCCTTTCGACGCTGTACTTTACATCGTGATGTGTCATGGCGTAACGTACAGCACGCATAAAGCAACTAATTCTGTCTTACAGCCTCTCTCCACCAGGTGTAGCACTTCTCTCACCGTTTAAAAACAAGAAATGGACAGTGACGGGGGTAAGGGGGGGATACCTAGTAATTTTTTGCGTCATCACTGCAAACTATCATGACTCTCAAAAGCCTCTGTTTACTTCTGAAGATCACTTTAGCGCCGCCTTAAAAACCTGATTCAAATTCGACACAAACCTTCAAATAGGTATGTAATGACACATTACATAAACTCTTTATAGTGTTTTATTTACATTTTAGAGGCGATAAGGTGATAAGTTGGACAGATCGAGTGAAAAAAGCCGTTTCCCCACATGACATCTCTCCTTCTCACTATCACGCAAAAGGTTTCGCTTCCCCACCCGCCATTTTTAAAAAGACCCGACGGAGCTCATTGCCTTCTTGAATCATGCAGAGATGGGCATCATGAAGGACTCGTCATTGATATTGTTGGAAAGGGGAGAAATTGTGCTTTACATTGGTATTGATATTACAGTTGATCTGGAAGTATTACGTTTTTGGGGGCGATAAAATAAGGTAAATTGTACTCCATTAGTCATCCTGTTGTCTGTCAGTCATCCTGTGGTCTGTTAGTCATCCTGTGGTCTGTTAGTCACCCTGTGGTCTGTTAGTCATCCTGTGGTCTGTTAGTCATCCTGTGGTCTGTTAGTCATACTGTTGTCTGTTAGTCACCCTGTGGTCTGTTAGTCACCCTGTGGTCTGTTAGTCATCCTGTGGTCTGTTAGTCATCATGTGGTCTGTTAGTCATCATGTGGTCTGTTAGTCATCATGTGGTCTGTTAGTCATCCTGTGGTCCGTTAGTCATCCTGTGGTCTGTTAGTCACCCTGTGGTCTGTTAGTCATCCTGTGGTCCGTTAGTCATCCTGTGGTCCGTTAGTCACCCTGTGGTCCGTTAGTCACCCTGTGGTCCGTTAGTCATCCTGTGGTCTGTTAGTCATCCTGTGGTCTGTTAGTCATCCTGTGGTCCATTAGTCATCCTGTGGTCTGTTAGTCATCCTGTGGTCTGTTAGTCATCCTGTGGTCTGTTAGTCATCCTGTGGTCTGTTAGTCATCATGTGGTCTGTTAGTCATCCTGTGGTCTGTTAGTCACCCTGTGGTCTGTTAGTCATCCTGTGGTCTGTTAGTCACCCTGTGGTCTGTTAGTCACCCTGTGGTCCGTTAGTCACCCTGTGGTCCGTTAGTCATCCTGTGGTCTGTTAGTCATCCTGTGGTCTGTTAGTCATCCTGTGGTCCATTAGTCATCCTGTGGTCTGTTAGTCATCCTGTGGTCTGTTAGTCATCATGTGGTCTGTTAGTCATCCTGTGGTCTGTTAGTCACCCTGTGGTCTGTTAGTCATCCTGTGGTCTGTTAGTCACCCTGTGGTCTGTTAGTCACCCTGTGGTCCGTTAGTCATCCTGTGGTCTGTTAGTCACCCTGTGGTCTGTTAGTCACCCTGTGGTCCGTTAGTCATCCTGTGGTCTGTTAGTCATCCTGTTGTCTGTTAGTCATCCTGTGGTCTGTTAGTCATCCTGTGGTCCATTAGTCACCCTGTGGTCTGTTAGTCATCATGTGGTCTGTTAGTCATCATGTGGTCTGTTAGTCATCATGTGGTCTGTTAGTCATCCTGTGGTCTGTTAGTCACCCTGTGGTCTGTTAGTCATCCTGTGGTCCGTTAGTCACCCTGTGGTCTGTTAGTCACCCTGTGGTCCGTTAGTCATCCTGTGGTCTGTTAGTCATCCTGTGGTCTGTTAGTCATACTGTTGTCTGTTAGTCACCCTGTGGTCTGTTAGTCACCCTGTGGTCTGTTAGTCATCCTGTGGTCTGTTAGTCATCATGTGGTCTGTTAGTCATCATGTGGTCTGTTAGTCATCCTGTGGTCCGTTAGTCATCCTGTGGTCTGTTAGTCACCCTGTGGTCTGTTAGTCATCCTGTGGTCCGTTAGTCATCCTGTGGTCCGTTAGTCACCCTGTGGTCCGTTAGTCACCCTGTGGTCCGTTAGTCATCCTGTGGTCTGTTAGTCATCCTGTGGTCTGTTAGTCATCCTGTGGTCCATTAGTCATCCTGTGGTCTGTTAGTCATCCTGTGGTCTGTTAGTCATCATGTGGTCTGTTAGTCATCCTGTGGTCTGTTAGTCACCCTGTGGTCTGTTAGTCATCCTGTGGTCTGTTAGTCACCCTGTGGTCTGTTAGTCACCCTGTGGTCCGTTAGTCACCCTGTGGTCCGTTAGTCATCCTGTGGTCTGTTAGTCATCCTGTGGTCTGTTAGTCATCCTGTGGTCCATTAGTCATCCTGTGGTCTGTTAGTCATCCTGTGGTCTGTTAGTCATCATGTGGTCTGTTAGTCATCCTGTGGTCTGTTAGTCACCCTGTGGTCTGTTAGTCATCCTGTGGTCTGTTAGTCACCCTGTGGTCTGTTAGTCACCCTGTGGTCCGTTAGTCATCCTGTGGTCTGTTAGTCACCCTGTGGTCTGTTAGTCACCCTGTGGTCCGTTAGTCATCCTGTGGTCTGTTAGTCATCCTGTTGTCTGTTAGTCATCCTGTGGTCTGTTAGTCATCCTGTGGTCCATTAGTCACCCTGTGGTCTGTTAGTCATCATGTGGTCTGTTAGTCATCATGTGGTCTGTTAGTCATCATGTGGTCTGTTAGTCATCCTGTGGTCTGTTAGTCACCCTGTGGTCTGTTAGTCATCCTGTGGTCCGTTAGTCACCCTGTGGTCTGTTAGTCACCCTGTGGTCCGTTAGTCATCCTGTGGTCTGTTAGTCACCCTGTGGTCTGTTAGTCATCCTGTGGTCCATTAGTTACCCTGTGGTCTGTTAGTCGTCCTGTGGTCCATTAGTCCCCCTGTGGTCCGTTAGTCATCCTGTGGTCTGTTAGTCACCCTGTGGTCCGTTAGTCATCCTGTGGTCTGTTAGTCACCCTGTGGTCTGTTAGTCACCCTGTGGTCCGTTAGTCATCCTGTGGTCTGTTAGTCATCCTGTTGTCTGTTAGTCATCCTGTGGTCTGTTAGTCACCCTGTGGTCCGTTAGTCATCCTGTGGTCTGTTAGTCTATGGTTACAGTCTCTAGTCCTCTAGTCTAGGGTTACAGCCTCTAGTCCTCTAGTCTAGGGTAACAGCCTCTAGTCTAGGGTTACAGCCTCTAGTCCTCTAGTCTAGGGTAACAGCCTCTAGTCCTCTAGTCTATGGTAACAGCCTCTAGTCTAGGGTTACAGCCTCTAGTCCTCTAGTCTAGGGTTATAGCCTCTAGTCCTCTAGTCTAGGGTTATAGCCTCTAGTCTAGGGTCACAGCCTCTAGTCTAGGGTTATAGCCTCTAGTCTAGGGTTACAGTCTCTAGTCCTCTAGTCTATGGTTACAGTCTCTAGTCCTCTAGTCTAGGGTTATAGCCTCTAGTCTAAGGTCACAGCCTCTAGTCTAGGGTTATAGCCTCTAGTCTAGGGTTACAGCCTCTAGTCCTCTAGTCTAGGGTTACAGCCTCTAGTCCTCTAGTCTAGGGTTACAGCCTCTAGTCCTCTAGTCTAGGGTTACAGCCTCTAGTCCTCTAGTCTAGGGTTACAGCCTCTAGTCCTCTAGTCTAGGGTTACAGCCTCTAGTCTATGGTTACAGTCTCTAGTCCTCTAGTCTAGGGTTACCGCCTCTAGTCCTCTAGTCTATGGTAACAGCCTCTAGTCCTCTAGTCTAGGGTTACAGCCTCTAGTCCTCTAGTCTATGGTTACAGTCTCTAGTCCTCTAGTCTATGGTTACAGCCTCTAGTCCTCTAGTCTAGGGTTACAGCCTCTAGTCCTCTAGTCTATGGTTACAGCCTCTAGTCCTCTAGTCTAGGATTACAGCCTCTATTCCTCTAGTCTATGGTAACAGCCTCTAGTCCTCTAGTCTAGGGTTATAGCCTCTAGGCTTCTAGTCTAGGGTTATAGCCTCTAGTCTAGGGTCACAGCCTCTAGTCTAGGGTTATAGCCTCTAGTCTAGGGTTACAGTCTCTAGTCCTCTAGTCTATGGTTACAGCCTCTAGTCCTCTAGTCTATGGTAACAGCCTCTAGTCTAGGGTTACAGCCTCTAGTCCTCTAGTCTAGGGTAACAGCCTCTAGTCTAGGGTTACAGCCTCTAGTCCTCTAGTCTAGGGTAACAGCCTCTAGTCCTCTAGTCTATGGTAACAGCCTCTAGTCTAGGGTTACAGCCTCTAGTCCTCTAGTCTAGGGTTATAGCCTCTAGTCCTCTAGTCTAGGGTTATAGCCTCTAGTCTAGGGTCACAGCCTCTAGTCTAGGGTTACAGGCTCTAGTCCTCTAGTCTATGGTTACAGTCTCTAGTCCTCTAGTCTAGGGTTATAGCCTCTAGTCTAAGGTCACAGCCTCTAGTCTAGGGTTATAGCCTCTAGTCTAGGGTTACAGCCTCTAGTCCTCTAGTCTAGGGTTACAGCCTCTAGTCCTCTAGTCTAGGGTTACAGTCTCTAGTCCTCTAGTCTAGGGTTACAGCCTCTAGTCCTCTAGTCTAGGGTTACAGCCTCTAGTCCTCTAGTCTAGGGTTACAGCCTCTAGTCTATGGTTACAGTCTCTAGTCCTCTAGTCTAGGGTTACAGCCTCTAGTCCTCTAGTCTATGGTAACAGCCTCTAGTCCTCTAGTCTAGGGTTACAGCCTCTAGTCCTCTAGTCTATGGTTACAGCCTCTAGTCCTCTAGTCTATGGTTATAGCCTCTAGTCTATGGTTACAGTCTCTAGTCCTCTAGTCTAGGGTTATAGCCTCTAGTCTATGGTTATAGCCTCTAGTCCTCTAGTCTATGGTTACAGCCTCTAGTCCTCTAGTCTAGGGTCACAGCCTCTAGTCTAGGGTTACAGCCTCTAGTCCTCTAGTCTAGGGTTATAGCCTCTAGTCTATGGTTACAGTCTCTAGTCCTCTAGTCTAGGGTTACAGCCTCTAGTCCTCTAGTCTATGGTTACAGCCTCTAGTCCTCTAGTCTAGGGTTACAGCCTCTAGTCCTCTAGTCTATGGTAGCAGCTTCTAGTCCTCTAGTCTAGGGTTACAGCCTCTAGTCCTCTAGTCTATGGTAGCAGCCTCTAGTCCTCTAGTCTAGGGTTACAGCCTCTAGTCCTCTAGTCTATGGTAGCAGCGTCTAGTCCTCTAGTCTAGGGTTACAGCCTCTAGTCCTCTAGTCTATGGTTACAGCCTCTAGTCTAGGGTTACAGCCTCTAGTCCTCTAGTCTAGGGTTACAGCCTCTAGTCCTCTAGTCTAGGGTCACAGCCTCTAGTCTAGGGTTACAGCCTCTAGTCCTCTAGTCTAGGGTTACAGCCTCTAGTCCTCTAGTCTATGGTTACAGACTCTAGTCTAGGGTTACAGCCTCTAGTCTAGGGTTACAGCCTCTAGTCTATGGTAACAGACTCTAGTCTAGGGTCACATACCATTTGGGGGGAGTGAGGTGGCATTTTGGGGGGTGCATATATTTTGTCTCTGCTGGAGGCTGATCAGAGCCAGATGAACCAACAGCAGTAAATTACAGCTAACAGGCTACAGGATAAGAGGAGAGATGAGGAGGGGAGAGAGGAGAGGAGAGGAGAGGAGAGGAGAGGAGAGGAGAGGAGAGGAGAGGAGAGGAGAGGAGAGGAAGGGAGAGGAGAGGAGGGGAAGGGAGAGGAGGGGAGAGGAGAGGAGGGGAGAGGAGGGGAGAGGAGAGGAGAGGAGAGGAGAGGAGAGGAAGGGAGAGGAGAGGAGAGGAGAGGAGAGGAGAGGAAGGGAGAGGAGAGGAGGGGAAGGGAGAGGAGGGGAGAGGAGAGGAGGGGAGAGGAGGGGAAGGGAGAGGAGAGGAGAGGAGGGGAGAGGAGGGGAAGGGAGAGAAGAAAGGTGAGGAGGGGAGAGGTGAGGAGGGGAGAGGAGGGGAAGGTAGAAGAGAGGGGGAGAGGGGAAAGGTGAGGGGGAAGGAGAGGAGAGGAGGGGAGAGGAGAGGAGAGGAGGGATGAGGAGGGGAGAGAAGAAAGGTGAGGAAGTGAGAGAGGAGAGGAGGGGGTGGGAGAGGTGAGGAGGGGAGGGGAAGGGAGAGGAGAGGAGGGGAGGGGAGGGGAAGGGAGAGGATGGGGTGAGGAGGGGAGGGGAGAGGTGGGGAGGGGAGAGGGGAAAGGTGAGGAGGGGGGAGGAGAGGAGAAGGAAGGTAGAAGAGAGGGGAAAGGTGAGGAGGGGGGAGGAGGGGAAGGGAGAGGTGAGGAGAGGTGAGGAGGGGTGAGGAGGGGAGGGGAGAGGTGGGGAGGGGAGAGGGGAAAGGTGAGGAGGGGAGGGGAAGGGAGAGGAGAGGAGAGGAAGGTAGAAGAGAGGGGAAAGGTGAGGAGGGGGGAGGAGGGGAAGGGAGAGGTGAGGAGAGGTGAGGAGCAGTAAAATAGAACTAACAGGCAGCAGGATAAAAGTGGGACCATGCGGCTTCAGTTACCGGACCTCCCCTCCTCTCCTCTCCCTTCCCCTCCTCACCCCATCCTCTCCCTTCCCCTCCCCTCCCCTCCTCTCCTCTCCCTTCCCTTCCCCTCCCCTCCTCTCCTCTCCCTTCCCCTCCCCTCCCCTCCCCTCCTCACCCCATCCTCTCCCTTCCCCTCCTCTCCTCTCCCTTCCCCTCCCCTCATCACCTCTCCCCCTTAGGGTGCCATTCGGGACGCAAACAATAACACCCTTCACAGCCAAGACCCTCATCCCTCCCTCCTCCTAACAACATAACACCCCTCTCCTCACAGCCATGACCCTCATCCCTCCCTCCTCCTAACAACATAACACCCCTCTCCTCATACCTGGGGTGATTTATTGTTGAGTTGTTTAACTCTGTAGGCTGTGTGTATTTTCTGTCTGTGTATTTGGCACACAGAAACAATTGTTTCAGCAGCAGGAACTGATTGCTCTGAGCTGCTGGGGAAGAACAGAACTATATAAGCAGAGAGAGAGAGACAGCGAGAGAGAGACAACGAGAGAGAGAGAGACAGCGAGAGAAAGGCAGCGAGAGAGATAGAGACAGCGAGAGAGAGAGACAGCGAGAGAAAGGCAGCGAGAGAAAGGCAGCGAGAGAAAGGCAGCGAGAGAGATAGAGACAACGAGAGAGAGAGACAGCGAGAGAAAGGCAGCGAGAGAGATAGAGACAACGAGAGAGAGAGACAGCGAGAGAAAGGCAGCGAGAGAGAGAGAGAGACAGCTAGCGAAATTAGAGACACATATTTCCCTCAGATTACACAGATTCACAAAGAATTCAAAAACAAACCCAATCTTGATAAACTCCCCTATTGGGTGAAATACCACAGTGTGACATCACAGCAGTAAGAGTTGTGACCTGTTGCCACAAGAAAAGGTCAACCAGTGAAGAACAAACACCATTGTAAATACAACCCGTATTTATTTATTTTCCCTTTTGTACTTGAACTATTTGTACATCGTTACAACACTGTATATAGACATCATATGACATTTGAAATGTCTTTATTCCTTTGAAAATTCTGTATGTGTAATGTTTACTGTTAATTTTTATTGTTTATTTCATTTGTGTTTATTATCTACTTCACTTGCTTTGGCAAATGTTAACGTGTGTTTCCATACCAATAAAGCCCTTAAATTGAAATTAAATTGAAATTTAATTGAGAGTCTATTGTCAGTCAGAACAACCCTGGTAGATGAGTTCTACAACTGTCAGTCCTACTCTGTGAGGGGTAGACTGCTCTGTGAGGGGTAGACTGCTCTGTGGGGGGTAGACTGCTCTGTGGGGGGTAGACTGCTCTGTGGGGGGTAGACTGCTCTGTGGGGGGTAGACTGCTCTGTGGGGGGTAGACTGCTCTGTGGGGGGTAGACTGCTCTGTGGGGGGTAGACTGCTCTGTGGGGGGTAGACTGCTCTGTGGGGGGTAGACTGCTCTGTGGGGGGTAGACTGCTCTGTGGGGGGTAGACTGCTCTGTGGGGGGTAGACTGCTCTGTGGGGAGTAGACTGTTCTGTGGGGGGTAGACTGCTCTGTGGGGGGTAGACTGCTCTGTGGGGGGTAGACTGCTCTGTGGGGGGTAGACTGCTCTGTGGGGAGTAGACTGTTCTGTGGGGGGTAGACTGCTCTGTGGGGAGTAGACTGTTCTGTGGGGGGTAGACTGCTCTGTGGGGGGTAGACTGCTCTGTGGGGGGTAGACTGCTCTGTGGGGGGTAGACTGCTCTGTGGGGGGTAGACTGCTCTGTGGGGAGTAGACTGTTCTGTGGGGGGTAGACTGCTCTGTGGGGGGTAGACTGCTCTGTGGGGGGTAGACTGCTCTGTGGGGGGTAGACTGCTCTGTGGGGGGTAGACTGCTCTATGGGGGGTAGACTGTTCTGTGGGGGGTAGACTGCTCTGTGGGGAGTAGACTGTTCTGTGGGGGGTAGACTGCTCTGTGGGGGGTAGACTGCTCTGTGAGGGGTAGACTGCTCTGTGGGGAGTAGACTGTTCTGTGGGGGGTAGACTGCTCTGTGAGGGGTAGACTGTTCTGTGGGGGGTAGACTGCTCTGTGAGGGGTAGACTGCTCTGTGGGGAGTAGACTGTTCTGTGGGGGGTAGACTGCTCTGTGAGGGGTAGACTGTTCTGTGGGGGGTAGACTGCTCTGTGGGGAGTAGACTGTTCTGTGGGGGGTAGACTGCTCTGTGGGGGGTAGACTGCTCTGTGGGGGGTAGACTGCTCTGTGGGGAGTAGACTGTTCTGTGGGGGGTAGACTGCTCTGTGGGGGGTAGACTGCTCTGTGGGGGGTAGACTGCTCTGTGGGGGGTAGACTGCTCTGTGGGGGGTAGACTGCTCTATGGGGGGTAGACTGTTCTGTGGGGGGTAGACTGCTCTGTGGGGAGTAGACTGTTCTGTGGGGGGTAGACTGCTCTGTGGGGGGTAGACTGCTCTGTGAGGGGTAGACTGCTCTGTGGGGAGTAGACTGTTCTGTGGGGGGTAGACTGCTCTGTGAGGGGTAGACTGTTCTGTGGGGGGTAGACTGCTCTGTGAGGGGTAGACTGCTCTGTGGGGAGTAGACTGTTCTGTGGGGGGTAGACTGCTCTGTGAGGGGTAGACTGTTCTGTGGGGGGTAGACTGCTCTGTGGGGAGTAGACTGTTCTGTGGGGGGTAGACTGCTCTGTGGGGGGTAGACTGCTCTGTGGGGGGTGGACTGCTCTGTGGGGAGTAGACTGTTCTGTGGGGGGTAGACTGCTCTGTGGGGAGTAGACTGCTCTGTGGGGAGTAGACTGCTCTGTGAGGGGTAGACTGCTCTGTGGGGAGTAGACTGCTCTGTGGGGAGTAGACTGCTCTGTGGGGAGTAGACTGCTCTGTGGGGAGTAGACTGCTCTGTGGGGAGTAGACTGCTCTGTGGGGAGTAGACTGTTCTGTGGGGGGTAGACTGCTCTGTGGGGGGTAGACTGCTCTGTGGGGAGTAGACTGCTCTGTGGGGAGTAGACTGCTCTGTGGGGGGTAGACTGCTCTGTGGGGAGTAGACTGCTCTGTGGGGAGTAGACTGCTCTGTGGGGGGTAGACTGCTCTGTGGGGAGTAGACTGCTCTGTGGGGGGTAGACTGCTCTGTGGGGAGTAGACTGCTCTGTGGGGAGTAGACTGCTCTGTGGGGAGTAGACTGCTCTGTGGGGGGTAGACTGCTCTGTGGGGAGTAGACTGCTCTGTGGGGAGTAGACTGCTCTGTGGGGGGTAGACTGCTCTGTGGGGAGTAGACTGCTCTGTGGGGGGTAGACTGCTCTGTGGGGAGTAGACTGCTCTGTGGGGAGTAGACTGCTCTGTGGGGAGTAGACTGCTCTGTGGGGGGTAGACTGCTCTGTGAGGGGTAGACTGCTCTGTAGGGGGTAGACTGCTCTGTGGGGGGTAGACTGCTCTGTGGGGGGTAGACTGCTCTGTGGGGAGTAGACTGCTCTGTGGGGGGTAGACTGCTCTGTGGGGAGTAGACTGCTCTGTGAGGGGTAGACTGCTCTGTGGGGAGTAGACTGCTCTGTGGGGAGTAGACTGCTCTGTGGGGGGTAGACTGCTCTGTGGGGGGTAGACTGCTCTGTGGGGGGTAGACTGCTCTGTGGGGAGTAGACTGCTCTGTGGGGGGTAGACTGCTCTGTGGGGAGTAGACTGCTCTGTGGGGGGTAGACTGCTCTGTGGGGAGTAGACTGCTCTGTGGGGAGTAGACTGCTCTGTGGGGAGTAGCCTGCTCTGTGGGGGGTAGACTGCTCTGTGGGGAGTAGACTGCTCTGTGGGGAGTAGACTGCTCTGTGGGGGCTAGACTGCTCTGTGGGGGTAGACTGCTCTTTGAGGGGTAGACTGCTCTGTGGGGAGTAGACTGCTCTGTGGGGAGTAGACTGCTCTGTGAGGGGTAGACTGCTCTGTGGGGAGTAGACTGCTCTGTGGGGAGTAGACTGCTCTGTGGGGGGTAGACTGCTCTGTGGGGAGTAGACTGCTCTGTGGGGGGTAGACTGCTCTGTGGGGAGTAGACTGCTCTGTGGGGGGTAGACTGCTCTGTGGGGAGTAGACTGCTCTGTGGGGGGTAGACTGCTCTGTGGGGGGTAGACTGCTCTGTGAGGAGTAGACTGCTCTGTGGGGAGTAGACTGCTCTGTGGGGAGTAGACTGCTCTGTGGGGAGTAGCCTGCTCTGTGGGGGGTAGACTGCTCTGTGGGGGGTAGACTGCTCTGTGAGGGGTAGACTGCTCTGTGAGGGGTAGACTGTTCTGTGGGGGGTAGACTGCTCTGTGGGGGGTAGACTGCTCTGTGGGGAGTAGACTGCTCTGTGGGGGTAGACTGCTCTGTGGGGGGTAGACTGCTCTGTGAGGGGTAGACTGCTCTGTGGGGAGTAGACTGCTCTGTGGGGAGTAGACTGCTCTGTGGGGAGTAGACTGCTCTGTGGGGGGTAGACTGCTCTGTGGGGGGTAGACTGCTCTGTGGGGGGTAGACTGTTCTGTGGGGGGTAGACTGCTCTGTGGGGGGTAGACTGCTCTGTGGGGGGTAGACTGCTCTGTGGGGAGTAGACTGCTCTGTGGGGGGTAGACTGCTCTGTGGGGGGTAGACTGCTCTGTGGGGGGTAGACTGCTCTGTGGGGGGTAGACTGCTCTGTGGGGGGTAGACTGCTCTGTGGGGGGTAGACTGCTCTGTGGGGGGTAGATTGCTCTGTGGGGGGTAGATTGTTCTGTGGGGGGTAGACTGCTCTGTGGGGGGTAGACTGCTCTGTGGGGGGTAGACTGCTCTGTGGGGGGTAGACTGCTCTGTGGGGAGTAGACTGCTCTGTGGGGAGTAGACTGCTCTGTGGGGGGTAGACTGCTCTGTGGGGGGTAGACTGCTCTGTGGGGAGTAGACTGCTCTGTGGGGAGTAGCCTGCTCTGTGGGGGGTAGACTGCTCTGTGGGGAGTAGACTGCTCTGTGGGGAGTAGACTGCTCTGTGGGGAGTAGCCTGCTCTGTGGGGGGTAGACTGCTCTGTGGGGGCTAGACTGCTCTGTGGGGGCTAGACTGCTCTGTGGGGGTAGACTGCTCTTTGAGGGGTAGACTGCTCTGTGGGGGCTAGACTGCTCTGTGGGGGTAGACTGCTCTGTGAGGGGTAGACTGCTCTGTGAGGGGTAGACTGCTCTGTGGGGGGTAGACTGCTCTGTGGGGAGTAGACTGCTCTGTGGGGAGTAGACTGCTCTGTGAGGGGTAGACTGCTCTGTGGGGAGTAGACTGCTCTGTGGGGAGTAGACTGCTCTGTGGGGGGTAGACTGCTCTGTGGGGAGTAGACTGCTCTGTGGGGGGTAGACTGGTCTGTGGGGAGTAGACTGCTCTGTGGGGAGTAGACTGCTCTGTGGGGGGTAGACTGCTCTGTGGGGAGTAGACTGCTCTGTGAGGAGTAGACTGCTCTGTGGGGAGTAGACTGCTCTGTGGGGAGTAGACTGCTCTGTGGGGAGTAGACTGCTCTGTGGGGAGTAGCCTGCTCTGTGGGGGGTAGACTGCTCTGTGGGGAGTAGACTGCTCTGTGGGGAGTAGACTGCTCTGTGGGGGGTAGACTGCTCTGTGAGGGGTAGACTGCTCTGTGAGGGGTAGACTGTTCTGTGGGGGGTAGACTGCTCTGTGGGGGGTAGACTGCTCTGTGGGGAGTAGACTGCTCTGTGGGGGGTAGACTGCTCTGTGGGGGGTAGACTGCTCTGTGAGGGGTAGACTGCTCTGTGGGGAGTAGACTGCTCTGTGGGGAGTAGACTGCTCTGTGGGGGGTAGACTGCTCTGTGAGGGGTAGACTGCTCTGTGGGGAGTAGACTGCTCTGTGGGGAGTAGACTGCTCTGTGGGGAGTAGACTGCTCTGTGGGGGGTAGACTGCTCTGTGAGGGGTAGACTGCTCTGTGGGGAGTAGACTGTTCTGTGGGGAGTAGACTGCTCTGTGGGGAGTAGACTGCTCTGTGGGGAGTAGACTGCTCTGTGGGGGGTAGACTGCTCTGTGGGGAGTAGACTGCTCTGTGGGGAGTAGCCTGCTCTGTGGGGAGTAGCCTGCTCTGTGGGGAGTAGACTGCTCTGTGGGGAGTAGACTGCTCTGTGGGGGGTAGACTGCTCTGTGGGGAGTAGCCTGCTCTGTGGGGAGTAGACTGCTCTGTGGGGAGTAGCCTGCTCTGTGGGGAGTAGACTGCTCTGTGGGGAGTAGACTGCCGTAGACTGCTCTGTGGGGGGTAGACTGCTCTGTGGGGAGTAGCCTGCTCTGTGGGGAGTAGACTGCTCTGTGGGGAGTAGCCTGCTCTGTGGGGGGTAGACTGCTCTGTGGGGAGTAGACTGCTCTGTGGGGGCTAGACTGCTCTGTGGGGGTAGACTGCTCTTTGAGGGGTAGACTGCTTTGAGGGGTAGACTGTTCTGTGGGGGGTAGACTGCTCTGTGGGGGCTAGACTGCTCTGTGGGGGTAGACTGCTCTGTGAGGGGTTGACTGCTCTGTGAGGGGTAGACTGCTCTGTGGGGGGTAGACTGCTCTGTGGGGAGTAGACTGCTCTGTGGGGAGTAGACTGCTCTGTGAGGGGTAGACTGCTCTGTGGGGAGTAGACTGCTCTGTGGGGAGTAGACTGCTCTGTGGGGGGTAGACTGCTCTGTGGGGAGTAGACTGCTCTGTGGGGGGTAGACTGCTCTGTGGGGAGTAGACTGCTCTGTGGGGAGTAGACTGCTCTGTGGGGAGTAGACTGCTCTGTGGGGAGTAGCCTGCTCTGTGGGGAGTAGCCTGCTCTGTGGGGGGTAGACTGCTCTGTGGGGAGTAGACTGCTCTGTGGGGGCTAGACTGCTCTGTGGGGGTAGACTGCTCTGTGGGGAGTAGACTGCTCTGTGGGGGGTAGACTGCTCTGTGAGGGGTAGACTGCTCTGTGAGGGGTAGACTGCTCTGTGGGGGGTAGACTGCTCTGTGGGGGGTAGACTGCTCTGTGGGGAGTAGACTGCTCTGTGGGGGGTAGACTGCTCTGTGGGGGGTAGACTGCTCTGTGGGGGGTAGACTGCTCTGTGAGGGGTAGACTGCTCTGTGGGGAGTAGACTGCTCTGTGGGGAGTAGACTGCTCTGTGGGGAGTAGACTGCTCTGTGAGAGTAGACTGCTCTGTGGGGGCTAGACTGCTCTGTGGGGGGTAGACTGCTCTGTGAGGGGTAGACTGTTCTGTGGGGGGTAGACTGCTCTGTGGGGGGTAGACTGCTCTGTGGGGAGTAGACTGCTCTGTGGGGGGTAGACTGCTCTGTGGGGAGTAGACTGCTCTGTGGGGGGTAGACTGCTCTGTGAGGGGTAGACTGCTCTGTGGGGGGTAGACTGCTCTGTGGGGGGTAGACTGCTCTGTGGGGGGTAGACTGCTCTGTGGGGAGTAGACTGCTCTGTGGGGAGTAGACTGCTCTGTGGGGGGTAGACTGCTCTGTGGGGGGTAGACTGCTCTGTGGGGAGTAGACTGCTCTGTAGGGAGTAGCCTGCTCTGTGGGGAGTAGACTGCTCTGTGGGGAGTAGACTGCTCTGTGGGGAGTAGACTGCTCTGTGGGGGGTAGACTGCTCTGTGGGGGGTAGACTGCTCTGTGGGGGGTAGACTGCTCTGTGGGGGGTAGACTGCTCTGTGGGGGGTAGACTGCTCTGTGGGAGTAGACTGCTCTGTGGGGGGTAGACTGCTCTGTGAGGGGTAGACTGCTTTGTGGGGAGTAGACTGCTCTGTGGGGGGTAGACTGCTCTGTGAGGGGTAGACTGCTCTGTGGGGAGTAGACTGCTCTGTGGGGAGTAGACTGCTCTGTGGGGAGTAGACTGCTCTGTGGGGGGTAGACTGCTCTGTGGGGGGTAGACTGCTCTGTGGGGAGTAGCCTGCTCTGTGGGGGGTAGACTGCTCTGTGGGGGGTAGACTGCTCTGTGGGGAGTAGACTGCTCTGTGGGGGGTAGACTGCTCTGTGGGGGGTAGACTGCTCTGTGGGGGGTAGACTGCTCTGTGGGGGGTAGACTGCTCTGTGGGGAGTAGCCTGCTCTGTGGGGGGTAGACTGCTCTGTGGGGGGTAGACTGCTCTGTGGGAGTAGACTGCTCTGTGGGGGCTAGACTGCTCTGTGAGGGGTAGACTGCTTTAGTCTGCTTTAGTCTGCAGATGTTATCGGTCACATGGTTAGCAGATGTTATTGATCACATGGTTAGCAGATGTTATTGCGAGTGTAGCGAAATGCTTGTGCTTCTAGTTCCCACCGTGCAGTAATATCTAACAAGTAATCTAACAATTCTAACTACCTAATACACACACATATAAGTAAAGGGATGGAATAGAATATATACATATAAATATATGGATGAGCGATGGCCGAGCGGCAAGATGCAGTAGATGGTATAGAGTACAGTATATACAGTGGGGAGAACAAGTATTTGATACACTGCCGATTTTGCAGGTTTTACTACTTACAAAGCATGTAGAGGTCTGTAATTTTTATCATAGGTACACTTCAACTGTGAGAGACGGAATCTAAAACAAAAATCCAGAAAATCACATTGTATGATTTTTAAGTAATTAATTTGCATTTTATTGCATGACATAAGTATTTGATACATCAGAAAAGCAGAACTTCATATTTGGTACAGAAACCTTGGTTTGCAATTACAGAGATCATACGTTTCCTGTAGTTCTTGACTAGGTTTGCACACACTGCAGCAGGGATTTTGGCCCACTCCTCCCTACAGATCTTCTCCAGATCCTTCAGGTTTCGGGACTGTCTCTGGGCAATACGGACGTTCAGCTCCCTCCAAAGATTTTCTATTGGGTTCAGGTCTGGAGACTGGCTAGGCCACTCCAGGACCTTGAGATGCTTCTTACGGAGCCACTCCTTAGTTGCCATGGCTGTGTGCTTCGTGTCGTTGTCATGCTGGAAGACCCAGCCACGACCCATCTTCAATGCTCTTACTGAGGGAAGGAGGTTGTTGGCCAAGATCTCGCGATACATGGCCCCATCCATCCTCCCCTCAATACGGTGCAGTCGTCCTGTCCCCTTTGCAGAAAAGCATCCCCAGAGAATGATGTTTCTACCTCCATGCTTCACGGTTGGGATGGCGTTCTTGGGGTTGTACTCATCCTTCTTCTTCCTCCAAACAGGGCGAGTGGAGTTTAGACCAAAAAGCTCTATTTTTGTCTCATCAGACCACATGATCTTCTCCCATTCCTCCTCTGGATCATCCAGATGGTCATTGGCAAACTTCAGACGGGCCTGGACATGCGCTGGCTTGAGCAGGGGGACCTTGCATGCGCTGCAGGATTTTAATCCATGACGGCGTAGTGTGTTACTAATGGTTTTCTTTGAGACTGTGGTCCCAGCTCTCTTCAGGTCATTGACCAGGTCCTGCCGTGTAGTTCTGGGCTGATCCCTCACCTTCCTCATGATCATTGATGCCCCACGAGGTGAGATCTTGCATGGAGCCCCAGACCGAGGGTGATTGACTGTCATCTTCAACTTCTTCCATTTTCTAATAATTGCGCCAACAGTTGTTGCCTTCTCACCAAGCTGCTTGCCTATTGTCCTGTAGCCCATCCCAGCCTTGTGCAGGTCTACAATTTTACCCCTGATGTCCTTACACAGCTCTCTGGTCTTGGCCATTGTGGAGAGGTTGGAGTCTGTTTGATTGAGTGTGTGGACAGGTGTCTTTTATACAGGTAACGAGTTCAAACAGGTGCAGTTAATACAGGTAATGAGTGGAGAACAGGAGGGCTTCTTAAAGAAAAACTAACAGGTCTGTGAGAGCCGGAATTCTTACTGGTTGGTAGGTGATCAAATACTTATGTCATGCAATAAAATGCAAATTAATTACTTAAAAATCATACAATGTGATTTTCTGGATTTTTGTTTTAGATTCCGTCTCTCACAGTTGAAGTGTACCTATGATAAAAATTACAGACCTCTACATGCTTTGTAAGTAGGAAAACCTGCAAAATCAGCAGTGTATCAAATACTTGTTCTCCCCACTGTACATATGAGATGAGGTATGCAAGATATGTAAACGTCATTATTAAAGTGGCATTATCAAAGTGACTAGTGATCCATTTATTAAAGTGTCCAGTGATTGGGTCTCAATGTAGGCAGCAGCCTCTCTGAGTTAGTGATTACTGTTTAACAGTCTGATGGCCTTGAGATAGAAGCTGTTTTTCAGTCTCTCGGTCCCAGCTTTGATGCACCTGTACTGACCTCGCCTTCTGGATGGTAGCGGGGTGAACAGGCAGTGGCTCGGGTGGTTGTTGTCCTTGATGATCTTTATGGCCTTCCTGTGACATCGGGTGGTGTAGGTGTCCTGGAGGGCAGGTAGTTTGCCCCCGGTGATGCGTTGTGCAGACCTCACTACCCTCTGGAGAGCCCTGCGGTTGTGGGTGGTGTAGTTGCCGTACCAGACGGTGATACTGCCCAACAGGATGCTCTCAATTGTGCATCTTTAAAAGTTTGTGAGGGTTTTAGGTGACAAGTCAATTTTCTTCAGCCTCCTGAGGTTGAAGAAGCGCTACTGCGCCTTCTTCACAACGCTGTCTGTGTGGGTGGACCATTTCAGTTTGTCCGTGATGTGTACACCGAGGAACTTAAAACTTACTACCCTCTCCACTACTGTCCCGTTGATGTGGATAGGGGGGTGCTCCCTCTGCTGTTTCCTGAAGTCCACAATCATCTCCTTTGTTTTATTGACGTTGAGTGTGAGGTTATTTTCCTGACACCACACTCCGAGGGCCCTCACCTCCTCCCTGTAGGCCGTCTCGTCGTTGTTGGTAATCAAGCCCTGTACTGTTGTGTTGTCTGCAAACATGATGATTGAGTTGTGGGGCCCCTGTGTTGAGGATCAGTGAAGTGGAGATGTTGTTTCCTACCTTCACCACCTGGGGGGGGGGGGGGGGGGGAAGGGGCGGCCTATCAGGAAGTCCAGGACCCAATTGCACAGGGTTGGGTTGAGACCCAGAGCCCCAAGCTTAATGCTGAGCTGTAGTCAATGAACAGCATTCTTACATAGGTATTCCTCTTGTCCAGATGGAATAGGGCAGTGTGCAGTGTGCAGTGTGAGGGCGATTGCATCGTCTGTGGACCTAAACAACGCAATTTAAAAAATCTTTGTCAAAGGGTAAAGTCTACAAAACGTAGTTCACTCTGTCACAGATGTTAGTTTTGTTAACAGAACACTGTATTGAGATCACATGTTTCATCAAGGAGAATATTATCAGAATGTCAGTTTACCTTCTCCCTCTGACAGCCACTGGGCTTCCTCTCAGCACCATATTTGGTCGTGAGAGGAAACGCCAACCGGATGCTTCACATTTATACATCTGGTGTGGAACATCTGGCTCATTGTTCTATCTGTGGTGCTAGGAGCAAATTACTAGATTACAATATTGGGGCGGCAGTGTCTAACCTAGTGGTTGGAGCATTGGACTTGTCGAATCCCCGAGCTGACAAGGTAAAAATCTGTCGTTCTGCCCCTGAACAGGCAGTTAATTAACCCACTGTTCCTAGGCCGTCATTGAAAATAATAATTTGTTCTTAACTGACTTGCCTACATTTACATTTACATTTAAGTCATTTAGCAGACGCTCTTATCCAGAGCGACTTACAAATTGGTGCATTCACCTTATGACATCCAGTGGAACAGCCACTTTACAATAGTGCATCTAAATCTTTTAAGGGGGGGGGGTGAGAAGGATTACTTTATCCTATCCTAGGTATTCCTTAAAGAGGTGGGGTTTCAGGTGTCTCCGGAAGGTGGTGATTGACTCCGCTGTCCTGGCGTCGTGAGGGAGTTTGTTCCACCATTGGGGTGCCAGAGCAGCGAACAGTTTTGACTGGGCTGAGCGGGAACTGTACTTCCTCAGTGGTAGGGAGGCGAGCAGGCCAGAGGTGGATGAACGCAGTGCCCTTGTTTGGGTGTAGGGCCTGCCTAGTTAAATAAAGGTAAAATAAAATATATGCTGTTATATGCCAGGGGTGATCTATTGTTTATACACAGAGGACTGGTGAGATGATACTAGATTATAGGAGATTAGATTGTACTTTATTAATCCCAAAGGGTTGTGTGTAAAGACTTTTGTTCCAGCCAAGCGGTAACACAAACGATCATGATCAACTGATTGTCTTCATTCTAAACGTGTATATTGTATATTATATTATCTCTGTCATTGTCCTCTGACTGCCTTGACTTCCTTGTCTCCTTTCCTCCAGATCTGGAGCAGCCTTTCCTCAGGAGAAACAGAGGAAGCAACGGTGACCTGGAGACCATCTTCATAACAAGATCCTCCACTCACTTCACAGTACCTTGTCTAGTCACTGTGCCCGACCTCATCGTCACACTTTATCTGGTACCTTCACTTCTGTCTGTCTGTCTGTCTGTCTGTCTGTCTGTCTGTCTGTCTGTCTGTCTGTCTGTCTGTCTGTCTGTCTGTCTGTCTGTCTGTCTGTCTGTCTGTCTGTCTGTCTGTCTGTGTCTGTCTGTCTGTGTCTGTCTGTCTGTCTGTCTGTCTGTCTGTCTGTCTGTCTGTCTGTCTGTGTGTCTGTCTGTCTGTGTCTGTGTCTGTGTCTGTCTGTCTGTCTGTCTGTCTGTCTGTCTGTCTCTCTCTCTGGTCTGTCTGTCTGTCTGTCTGTCTGTCTGTCTGTCTGTCTGTCTCTGTCTGTCTCTGTCTGTCTGTCTGTCTGTCTGTCTGTCTGTCTGTCTGTCTGTCTGTCTGTCTGTCTGTCTGTCTGTCTGTCTGTCTCTATAATCTTCTCTCTCTCTCCCTCAGTGCATGCTGGGAGTGTTTTGTAGTTGAGAGGCTGTGTCTTTTCTTGATTCTTTCTTTGTTATTTTCTTTCCATTTTTATTTTCTATGTTGGAGGGTTAACGCACTGTTAGTTTAGCAGTACCCACAGTTTTTGTTCAAAGTTAGGGAGAACGTGGACACAGTTTCCTGGGGTTTGAACGGTATGGTGTGGGCGATGGCTTCTCAGCCTAGCGCGGAGGAGACGCTGTCGATTCAGGTGTGTTCCTGAGAACGGAGTTAAAGTGGAGGAGGTTCTGCTGGCGGTCGGCGAACAGGTAGGAGCTGAACTTATACGTTCTGTAACCAGAATGAACAAAGCTGTGGTTGTGTTCATGAAAAGAGTACATTTTATGGGTAGGCTGATTGCTAGTGGAATATTTGTAAGGGATGTGTTGGTGCCGATTTCTCCTTTTTCGACTCATTCGACAAGGGTGGTAGTTGTGAATCTGCCTCCGTTTATTACGGACGATCAAATCAGGAGAAAGCTGAGCCGTTTTGGTAAGTTTGCTAGCGGTTTCCGTGTCGGCAGGTTTTCAGGCAGATGCCGTTAAACACGTTGTTTCGTTCCGGAGGCAAGTGTTCATGTTTCTGAACAACAATGAGCAACAGCTAAATGTGCATTTTAAAGTGAGGCATGGAGAGGGACTCTACGCAGGGTTTGCCACCACAGATAGTCTGCGGTGCTTTGAGTGTGGGGGTTAAGGGCATAAGAGCTTTGCGTGTCCACACAAATGCCAAGAGTGTGCAAAGCTGTCATCAAGGCAAAGGGTGGCTACTTGAAGAATATTTGAAGAATTATATTTGGATTTGTTTAACACTTTTTTGGTTACCTCATGATTCCATATGTGTTATTTCATAGTTTTCATGTCTTCACTATTATTCTACAATGCAGAAAATAGTAAAAATAAAGACAAACCCTTGAATGAGTAGGTGTTGTAGAACGTTTGACCGGTAGTGTATTCAGATGCTGTTTCCGTGATGGTCAGGGATGGTCAGGGATGGTCAGGGATGGTAGTGTATTCAGATGCTGTTTCCGTGATGGTCAGGGATGGTCAGGATATGAAGGCACTAGAGACCAGTCTGAAGGTGTACGAGGGAGCTTCGTCAGCTAAGGTGAACTGAGGCAAGAAGCTCTGTTATGTGGGGCATGGAGGGATAGGGCCCCTCCATTGCTTTGACTGTGTTGTAATTTGGTTTATCCTGATTGATTGGATGTTCTGGTCCTGAGGCTTCAGTGTGTTAGTAGAACAGGTTAGTGAACTCAGCCCCAGGACCAGCTGGATGAGGGGACTGAGGCTTCAGTGTGTTAGTAGAACAGGTTAGTGAACTCAGCCCCAGGACCAGCTGGATGAGGGGACTGAGGCTTCAGTGTGTTAGTAGAACAGGTTAGTGAACTCAGCCCCAGGACCAGCTGGATGAGGGGACTGAGGCTTCAGTGTGTTAGTAGAACAGGTTAGTGAACTCAGGACCAGCTGGATGAGGGGACTGAGGCTTCAGTGTGTTAGTAGAACAGGTTAGTGAACTCAGGACCAGCTGGATGAGGGGACTGAGGCTTCAGTGTGTTAGTAGAACAGGTTAGTGAACTCAGGACCAGCTGGATGAGGGGACTGAGGCTTCAGTGTGTTAGTAGAACAGGTTAGTGAACTTAGCCCCAGGACCAGCTGGTTGAGGGGACTGAGGCTTCAGTGTGTTAGTAGAACAGGTTAGTGAACTCAGCCCCAGGACCAGCTGGATGAGGGGACTGAGGCTTCAGTGTGTTAGTAGAACAGGTTTGTGAACTCAGCCCCAGGACCAGCTGGATGAGGGGACTGAGGCTTCAGTGTGTTAGTAGAACAGGTTAGTGAACTCAGCCCCAGGACCAGCTAGATGAGGGGACTGAGGCTTCAGTGTGTTAGTAGAACAGGTTAGTGAACTCAGGACCAGCTGGATGAGGGGACTGAGGCTTCAGTGTGTTAGTAGAACAGGTTAGTGAACTTAGCCCCAGGACCAGCTGGATGAGGGGACTGAGGCTTCAGTGTGTTAGTAGAACAGGTTAGTGAACTCAGGACCAGCTGGATGAGGGGACTGAGGCTTCAGTGTGTTAGTAGAACAGGTTAGTGAACTCAGCCCCAGGACCAGCTGGATGAGGGGACTGAGGCCTCTCATCCCACTCTCCCCTCTCATCCCGCCTTCCCCTCTCATCCCTCTCTCCTCATCCTGCTCTCATTCCTCTCTCCTCTCCTCATCCCTCTATCCCCTCTCATCCCCATCTCCCTTCTCATCCCTCTCTCCTCCTCATCCCCCTCCCCCTCTCACTCCTCTCTCCTTGTCCCTCTCTCCTCTCATCACAGATACTCCCCCCTCATCCCACTCTCCCCTCTCATCCCCCTCTCCCCTCTCTCCTCTCCTCATTCCCCTCTCCCCTCTCATCCCCCCTTCCCCTCTCATCCCTCTCTCCTCATCCCCCTCTCATTCCTCTCTCCTCTCCTCATCCCCCTCCCCCCTCTCATCCCTCTCTCCTCATCCCCCTTTCATTCCTCTCTCCTCTCCTCATCCCTCTCATCCCACTCTCCACTCTCATCCCCCTTCCCCTCTCATCCCTCTCTCCTCATCCCCCTCCCCCCCCTCATCCCTCTCTCCTCATCCCTCTCTCATTCCTCTCTCCTCTCCTCATCCCTCTATCCCCTCTCATCCCCATCTCCCTTCTCATCCCTCTCTCCTCCTCATCCCCCTCCCCCTCTCATTCCTCTCTCCTTGTCCCTCTCTCCTCTCATCCCAGATACTCCCCTCTCATCCCACTCTCCCCTCATCCCACTCTCCCCTCTCATCCCCCTCTCCTCTCTCATCCCTCTCTCCTTTCCTCATCCCCCTCTCATGCATCTCTCCTCGTCCCCCTCTCCTCTCATCCCTCTCTCCTCTCCTCGCCCCCCTCTCCTCTCTCATCCCCTCTCTCCCCTCTCATCCCTCTCTCCTCTCCTCATCCCCCTCTCATTTCTCTCTCCTTGTCCCCCTCCCCTCTCATCTAATATCTCTCCCTCTCCACATCCCCTTCTCCCCTCTCATGCATCTCTCCTCGTCCCCCTCTCCTCTCATCCCTCTCTCCCCTCTCATCCCTCTCTCCCCTCTCATCCCCTCTCCACTCTCATTCCTCTCTCCTCGTCCCCTTCTCTTCTCATCCCTCTCTCCTCTCCTCGTCCCCCTCTCCTCTCTCATCCCTCTCTCCTCTCCTCTCTCCTCAGTGGGAATCGATACCTATGCCCCTGGAGGATGAGGGGATGGTGTGGGACAGTAAAAGAGGCTGGTCCATCCCTAGACAGACTTTAGACACTAGACCTTTCATCTTAGGATTGTACTGCCAAGCTGTACTGCAGGGGAGAGTGTACCGCTCTCCCCACTACGTGGTGCACTTCACAGGTAACTATGCACTACATAGTACACACTACCTAGCACACAGCCACCCTGCATGAAAAAGATGGCATCTCCACCCTCAGGTTTACCAGAACTCAAACTCTACCTAGTGTACACTACTAGTACAACTAGAGCCCTAAGTATCTCTACTGTCTACACTCTACCTAGTGTACACTACTAGTACAACTAGAGCCCTAAGTATCTCTACTGTCTACACTCTACCTAGTGTACACTACTAGTACAACTAGAGCCCTAAGTATCTCTACTGTCTACACTCTACCTAGTGTACACTACTAGTACAACTAGAGCCCTAAGTATCTCTACTGTCTACACTCTACCTAGTGTACACTACTAGTACAACTAGAGCCCTAAGTATTTCTACTGTCTACACTCTACCTAGTGTACACTACTAGTACAACTAGAGCCCTAAATATCTCTACTGTCTATACTCTACCTAGTGTACACTACTAGTACAACTAGAGCCCTAAGTATCTCTACTGTCTACACTCTACCTAGTGTACACTACTAGTACAACTAGAGCCCTAAGTATCTCTACTGTCTACATTCTACCTAGTGTACACTACTAGTACAACTAGAGCCCTAAATATCTCTACTGTCTACACTCTACCTAGTGTACACTACTAGTACAACTAGAGCCCTAAGTATCTCTACTGTCTACACTCTACCTAGTGTACACTACTAGTACAACTAGAGCCCTAAATATCTCTACTGTCTAAACTCTACCTAGTGTACACTACTAGTACAACTAGAGCCCTAAGTATCTCTACTGTCTACACTCTACCTAGTGTACACTACTAGTACAACTAGAGCCCTAAGTATCTCTACTGTCTATACTCTACCTAGTGTACACTACTAGTACAACTAGAGCCCTAAATATCTCTACTGTCTAAACTCTACCTAGTGTACACTACTAGTACAACTAGAGCCCTAAGTATCTCTACTGTCTACACTCTACCTAGTGTACACTACTAGTACAACTAGAGCCCTAAGTATCTCTACTGTCTGCACTCTACCTAGTGTACACTACTAGTAAAACTAGAGCCCTAAGTATCTCTACTGTCTACACTCTACCTAGTGTACACTACTAATACAACTAGAGCCCTAAGTATCTCTACTGTCTACACTCTACCTAGTGTACACTACTAGTACAACTAGAGCCCTAAGTATCTCTACTGTCTATACTCTACCTAGTGTACACTACTAGTACAACTAGAGCCCTAAATATCTCTACTGTCTAAACTCTACCTAGTGTACACTACTAGTACAACTAGAGCCCTAAGTATCTCTACTGTCTACACTCTACCTAGTGTACACTACTAGTACAACTAGAGCCCTAAGTATCTCTACTGTCTATACTCTACCTAGTGTACACTACTAGTACAACTAGAGCCCTAAATATCTCTACTGTCTAAACTCTACCTAGTGTACACTACTAGTACAACTAGAGCCCTAAGTATCTCTACTGTCTACACTCTACCTAGTGTACACTACTAGTACAACTAGAGCCCTAAGTATCTCTACTGTCTGCACTCTACCTAGTGTACACTACTAGTACAACTAGAGCCCTAAGTATCTCTACTGTCTACACTCTACCTAGTGTACACTACTAATACAACTAGAGCCCTAAGTATCTCTACTGTCTACACTCTACCTAGTGTACACTACTAGTACAACTAGAGCCCTAAGTATCTCTACTGTCTACACTCTACCTAGTGTACACTACTAGTACAACTAGAGCCCTAAATATATCTACTGTCTACACTCTACCTAGTGTACACTACTAGTACAACTCGAGCCCTAAATATCTCTACTGTCTACACTCTACCTAGTGTACACTACTAATACAACTAGAGCCCTAAGTATCTCTACTGTCTACACTGTACCTAGTGTACACTACTAGTACAACTAGAGCCCTAAGTATCTCTACTGTCTACACTCTACCTAGTGTACACTACTAGTACAACTAGAGCCCTAAGTATCTCTACTGTCTACACTCTACCTAGTGTACACTACTAGTACAACTAGAGCCCTAAGTATCTCTACTGTCTACACTCTACCTAGTGTACACTACTAGTACAACTAGAGCCTTAAGTATCTCTACTGTCTACACTCTACCTAGTGTACACTACTAGTACAACTAGAGCCCTAAGTATCTCTACTGTCTACACTCTACCTAGTGTACACTACTAGTACAACTAGAGCCCTAAATATCTCTACTGTCTACACTCTACCTAGTGTACACTACTAGTACAACTAGAGCCCTAAGTATCTCTACTGTCTACACTCTACCTAGTGTACACTACTAGTACAACTAGAGCCCTAAATATATCTACTGTCTACACTCTACCTAGTGTACACTACTAGTACAACTCGAGCCCTAAATATCTCTACTGTCTACACTCTACCTAGTGTACACTACTAATACAACTAGAGCCCTAAGTATCTCTACTGTCTACACTGTACCTAGTGTACACTACTAGTACAACTAGAGCCCTAAGTATCTCTACTGTCTACACTCTACCTAGTGTACACTACTAGTACAACTAGAGCCCTAAGTATCTCTACTGTCTACACTCTACCTAGTGTACACTACTAGTACAACTAGAGCCCTAAGTATCTCTACTGTCTACACTCTACCTAGTGTACACTACTAGTACAACTAGAGCCTTAAGTATCTCTACTGTCTACACTCTACCTAGTGTACACTACTAGTACAACTAGAGCCCTAAGTATCTCTACTGTCTACACTCTACCTAGTGTACACTACTAGTACAACTAGAGCCCTAAGTATCTCTACTGTCTACACTCTACCTAGTGTACACTACTAGTACAACTAGAGCCCTAAGTATCTCTACTGTCTACACTCTACCTAGTGTACACTACTAGTACAACTAGAGCCCTAAATATCTCTACTGTCTATACTCTACCTAGTGTACACTACTAGTACAACTAGAGCCCTAAGTATCTCTACTGTCTACACTCTACCTAGTGTACACTACTAGTACAACTAGAGCCCTAAGTATCTCTACTGTCTACATTCTACCTAGTGTACACTACTAGTACAACTAGAGCCCTAAATATCTCTACTGTCTACACTCTACCTAGTGTACACTACTAGTACAACTAGAGCCCTAAGTATCTCTACTGTCTATACTCTACCTAGTGTACACTACTAGTACAACTAGAGCCCTAAATATCTCTACCTAGTGTACACTACTAGTACAACTAGAGCCCTAAGTATCTCTACTGTCTACACTCTACCTAGTGTACACTACTAGTACAACTAGAGCCCTAAGTATCTCTACTGTCTATACTCTACCTAGTGTACACTACTAGTACAACTAGAGCCCTAAATATCTCTACTGTCTAAACTCTACCTAGTGTACACTACTAGTACAACTAGAGCCCTAAGTATCTCTACTGTCTACACTCTACCTAGTGTACACTACTAGTACAACTAGAGCCCTAAGTATCTCTACTGTCTGCACTCTACCTAGTGTACACTACTAGTACAACTAGAGCCCTAAGTATCTCTACTGTCTACACTCTACCTAGTGTACACTACTAATACAACTAGAGCCCTAAGTATCTCTACTGTCTACACTCTACCTAGTGTACACTACTAGTACAACTAGAGCCCTAAGTATCTCTACTGTCTATACTCTACCTAGTGTACACTACTAGTACAACTAGAGCCCTAAATATCTCTACTGTCTAAACTCTACCTAGTGTACACTACTAGTACAACTAGAGCCCTAAGTATCTCTACTGTCTACACTCTACCTAGTGTACACTACTAGTACAACTAGAGCCCTAAGTATCTCTACTGTCTATACTCTACCTAGTGTACACTACTAGTACAACTAGAGCCCTAAATATCTCTACTGTCTAAACTCTACCTAGTGTACACTACTAGTACAACTAGAGCCCTAAGTATCTCTACTGTCTACACTCTACCTAGTGTACACTACTAGTACAACTAGAGCCCTAAGTATCTCTACTGTCTGCACTCTACCTAGTGTACACTACTAGTACAACTAGAGCCCTAAGTATCTCTACTGTCTACACTCTACCTAGTGTACACTACTAATACAACTAGAGCCCTAAGTATCTCTACTGTCTACACTCTACCTAGTGTACACTACTAGTACAACTAGAGCCCTAAGTATCTCTACTGTCTACACTCTACCTAGTGTACACTACTATTACAACTAGAGCCCTAAATATATCTACTGTCTACACTCTACCTAGTGTACACTACTAGTACAACTCGAGCCCTAAATATCTCTACTGTCTACACTCTACCTAGTGTACACTACTAGTACAACTAGAGCCCTAAGTATCTCTACTGTCTACACTCTACCTAGTGTACACTACTAGTACAACTAGAGCCCTAAGTATCTCTACTGTCTACACTCTACCTAGTGTACACTACTAGTACAACTAGAGCCCTAAATATCTCTACTGTCTAAACTCTACCTAGTGTACACTACTAGTACAACTAGAGCCCTAAATATCTCTACTGTCTACACTCTACCTAGTGTACACTACTAATACAACTAGAGCCCTAAGTATCTCTACTGTCTACACTCTACCTAGTGTACACTACTAGTACAACTAGAGCCCTAAGTATCTCTACTGTCTACACTGTACCTAGTGTACACTACTAGTACAACTAGAGCCCTAAATATCTCTACTGTCTACACTCTACCTAGTGTACACTACTAGTACAACTAGAGCCCTAAGTATCTCTACTGTCTACACTCTACCTAGTGTACACTACTAGTACAACTAGAGCCTTAAGTATCTCTACTGTCTACACTCTACCTAGTGTACACTACTAGTACAACTAGAGCCCTAAGTATCTCTACTGTCTACACTCTACCTAGTGTACACTACTAGTACAACTAGAGCCCTAAGTATCTCTACTGTCTACACTGTACCTAGTGTACACTACTAGTACAACTAGAGCCCTAAATATCTCTACTGTCTAAACTCTACCTAGTGTACACTACTAGTACAACTAGAGCCCCAAGTATCTCCTGACCACATGACTGATAGGAAATGAGAGTCACAATTAAATCATTTTATTTCAGAGATTTCCTCTCAGGCCATACTGCATATCTCCCTATAACATTAGAGATGGCCATACTGCATATCTCCCTATAACATTAGAGATGGCCATACTGCATGTCTCTCTATATCATTAGAGATGGCAAAACTGCATGTCTCTATATCATTAGAGATGGCCATACTGCATGTCTCTCTATATCATTAGAGATGGCCATACTGCATGTCTCTATATATCATTAGAGATGGCCATACTGCATGTCTCCCTATATCATTAGAGATGGCCATACTGCATGTCTCCCTATATCATTAGAGATGGCCATACTGCATGTCTCTATATCATTAGAGATGGCCATACTGCATGTCTCTCTATATCATTAGAGATGGCCATACTGCATGTCTCTATATATCATTAGAGATGGCCATACTGCATGTCTCCCTATATCATTAGAGATGGCCATACTGCATGTCTCTCTATATCATTAGAGATGGCCATACTGCATTTCTCTCTATATCATTAGAGATGGCCATACTGCATGTCTCTCTATATCATTAGAGATGGCCATACTGCATGTCTCTATATCATTAGAGATGGCCATACTACATGTCTCTATATCATTAGAGATGGCCATACTGCATGTCTCTCTATATTTTTAGAGATGGCCATACTACATGTCTCTCTATATCATTAGAGATGGCCATACTGCATGTCTCTCTATATCATTAGAGATGGCCATGCTGCATGTCTCTCTATATCATTAGAGATGGCCATACTGCATGTCTCTATATCATTAGAGATGGCCATACTACATGTCTCTCTATATTTTTAGAGATGGCCATACTACATGTCTCTCTATATCATTAGAGATGGCCATACTGCATGTCTCTCTATATCATTAGAGATGGCCATACTGTATGTCTCTATCATTAAAGATGGCCATACTGTATGTCTCCCTATATCATTAGAGATGGCCATACTGCATGTCTCTCTATATCATTAGAGATGGCCATACTGTATGTCCCTATAACATTAGAGATGGCCATACTGTATGCCCCTATATCATTAGAGATGGCCATACTGCATGTCTCTCTATATCATTAGAGATGGCCATACTGTATGTCCCTATATCATGAGAGATGGCCATACTGCATGTCTCTCTATATCATTAGAGATGGCCATACTACATGTCTCTATATCATTAGAGATGGCCATACTGTTTGTCTCCCTATATCATTAGAGATGGCCAAACTGCATGTCTCTCTATATCATTAGAGATGGCCATACTGCATGTCTCTCTATATTTTTAGAGATGGCCATACTACATGTCACTCTATATCATTAGAGATGGCCATACTGCATGTCTCTCTATATCATTAGAGATGGCCATGCTGCATGTCTCTCTATATCATTAGAGATGGCCATACTGCATGTCTCTATATCATTAGAGATGGCCATACTACATGTCTCTCTATATTTTTAGAGATGGCCATACTACGTGTCTCTCTATATCATTAGAGATGGCCATACTGCATGTCTCTCTATATCATTAGAGATGGCCATACTGTATGTCTCTATCATTAAAGATGGCCATACTGTATGTCTCCCTATATCATTAGAGATGGCCATACTGCATGTCTCTCTATATCATTAGAGATGGCCATACTGTATGTCCCTATAACATTAGAGATGGCCATACTGTATGCCCCTATATCATTAGAGATGGCCATACTGCATGTCTCTCTATATCATTAGAGATGGCCATACTGTATGTCCCTATATCATGAGAGATGGCCATACTGCATGTCTCTCTATATCATTAGAGATGGCCATACTACATGTCTCTATATCATTAGAGATGGCCATACTGTTTGTCTCCCTATATCATTAGAGATGGCCAAACTGCATGTCTCTCTATATCATTAGAGATGGCCATACTGTATGTCTCTATATCATTAGAGATGGCCATACTGCATGTCTCCCTATAACATTAGAGATGGCCGTACTGCATGTCTCTATATCATTAGAGATGGCCATACTGCATGTCTCTATATCATTAGAGATGGCCATACTGTATGTCTCCCTATATCATTAGAGATGGCCATAATGTATGTCTCTCTCTATCATTAGAGATGGCCATACTGCATGTCTCTCTATCATTAGAGATGGCCACACTGCATGTCTCTATATCATTAGAGATGGCCATACTGTATGTCTCCCTATCATTAGAGATGGCCATACTGCATGTCTCTATATCATTAGAGATGGCCATACTGCATGTCTCCCTATATCATTAGAGATGGCCATACTGCATGTCTCTCTATATCATTAGAGATGGCCATACTGCATGTCTCTACATCATTAGAGATGGCCATACTCTATGTCTCCCTATATCATTAGAGATGGCCATACTGCATGTCTCTCTATATCATTAGAGATGGCCATACTGCATGTCTCTCTATATCATTGGAGATGGCCATACTGTATGTCTCTCTATATCATTAGAGATGGCCATACTACATGTCTCTATACTGTATGTCTCTCTATATCATTAGAGATGGCCATACTACATGTCTCTCTATATCATTAGAGATGGCCATACTGCATGTCTCTCTATATCATTAGAGATAGCCATACTGTATGTCTCTCTATATCATTAGAGATGGCCATACTGCATGTCTCTATATCATTAGAGATGGCCATACTGCATGTCTCCCTATATCATTAGAGATGGCCATACTGCATGTCTCTATATCATTAGAGATGGCCATAGTGCATGTCTCTCTATATCATTAGAGATGGCCATACTGCATGTCTCCCTATATCATTAGAGATGGCCATACTGCATGTCTCCCTATATCATTAGAGATGGCCATACTGCATGTCACTCTATATCAATAGAGATGGCCATACTGCATATCTCCCTATATCATTAGAGATGGCCATACTGCATGTCTCTCTCTATCATTAGAGATGGCCATACTGCATGTCTCTATATCATTAGAGAAGTCCATACTACATGTCTCTATCATTAGAGATGGCCATACTGCATGTCTCTATATCATTAGAGATGGCCATACTACATGTATCTCTATATCATTAGAGAAGGCCATACTGCATATATCTCTATATCATTAGAGATGGCCATACTGCATGTCTCCCTATATCATTAGAGATGGCCATACTGCATGTCACTCTATATCAATAGAGATGGCCATACTGCATGTATCTCTATATTTTTAGAGATGGCCATACTACATGTCTCTCTATATCATTAGAGATGGCCATACTGCATGTCTCTATATCATTAGAGATGGCCATACTGCATGTCTCTCTATATTTTTAGAGATGGCCATACTACATGTCTCTCTATATCATTAGAGATGGCCATACTGCATGTCTCTCTATATCATTAGAGATGGCCATACTGCATGTCTCTCTATATCATTAGAGATGGCCATACTGCATGTCTCTATATCATTAGAGATGGCCATACTACATGTCTCTCTATATTTTTAGAGATGGCCATACTACATGTCTCTCTATATCATTAGAGATGGCCATACTGCATGTCTCTCTATATCATTAGAGATGGCCATACTGTATGTCTCTATCATTAAAGATGGCCATACTGTATGTCTCCCTATATCATTAGAGATGGCCATACTGCATGTCTCTCTATATCATTAGAGATGGCCATACTGTATGTCCCTATAACATTAGAGATGGCCATACTGTATGCCCCTATATCATTAGAGATGGCCATACTGCATGTCTCTCTATATCATTAGAGATGGCCATACTGTATGTCCCTATAACATGAGAGATGGCCATACTGCATGTCTCTCTGTATCATTAGAGATGGCCATACTACATGTCTCTATATCATTAGAGATGGCCATACTGTTTGTCTCCCTATATCATTAGAGATGGCCAAACTGCATGTCTCTCTATATCATTAGAGATGGCCATACTGTATGTCTCTATATCATTAGAGATGGCCATACTGCATGTCTCCCTATAACATTAGAGATGGCCGTACTGCATGTCTCTATATCATTAGAGATGGCCATACTGCATGTCTCTATATCATTAGAGATGGCCATACTGTATGTCTCCCTATATCATTAGAGATGGCCATAATGTATGTCTCTCTCTATCATTAGAGATGGCCATACTGCATGTCTCTCTATCATTAGAGATGGCCATACTGCATGTCTCTATATCATTAGAGATGGCCATACTGTATGTCTCCCTATCATTAGAGATGGCCATACTGCATGTCTCTATATCATTAGAGATGGCCATACTGCATGTCTCTCTATATCATTAGAGATGGCCATACTACATGTCTCTATCATTAGAGATGGCCATACTGCATGTCTCTACATCATTAGAGATGGCCATACTGTATGTCTCCCTATATCATTAGAGATGGCCATACTGCATGTCTCTCTATATCATTAGAGATGGCCATACTGCATGTCCCTCTATAACATTAGAGATGGCCATACTGTATGTCTCTCTATATCATTAGAGATGGCCATACTACATGTCTCTATATCATTAGAGATGGCCATACTACATGTCTCTCTATATCATTAGAGATGGCCATACTGCATGTCTCTCTATATCATTAGAGATGGCCATACTGTATGTCTCTCTATATCATTAGAGATGGCCATACTGCATGTCTCTATATCATTAGAGATGGCCATACTGCATGTCTCCCTATATCATTAGAGATGGCCATACTGCATGTCTCTATATCATTAGAGATGGCCATAGTGCATGTCTCTCTATATCATTAGAGATGGCCATACTGCATGTTTCCCTATATCATTAGAGATGGCCATACTGCATGTCTCCCTATATCATTAGAGATGGCAAAACTGCATGTCACTCTATATCAATAGAGATGGCCATACTGCATATCTCCCTATATCATTAGAGATGGCCATACTGCATGTCTCTCTCTATCATTAGAGATGGCCATACTGCATGTCTCTATATCATTAGAGATGGCCATACTACATGTCTCTATCATTAGAGATGGCCATACTGCATGTCTCTATATCATTAGAGATGGCCATACTACATGTATCTCTATATCATTAGAGAAGGCCATACTGCATATATCTCTATATCATTAGAGATGGCCATACTGCATGTCACTCTATATCAATAGAGATGGCCATACTGCATGTATCTCTATATCATTAGAGATGGCCATACTGCATGTCTCCCTATATCATTAGAGATGGCCATACTGCATGTCACTCTATATCAATAGAGATGGCCATACTGCATATCTCCCTATATCATTAGATATGGCCATACTGTATGTCTCTCTATATCATTAGAGATGGCCATACTGCATGTCTCTATATCATTAGAGATGGCCATACTACATGTCTCTATCATTAGAGATGGCCATACTGCATGTCTCTATATCATTAGAGATGGCCATACTACATGTATCTCTATATCATTAGAGAAGGCCATACTGCATGTCTCTATATCATTAGAGATGGCCATACTGCATGTCTACCTATATCATTAGAGATGGCCATACTGCATGTCTCTCTATATCATTAGAGATGGCCATACTGCATGTCTCTCTATATCATTAGAGATGGCCATACTGCATGTCTCTGTATATCATTAGAGATGGCCATACTGCATGTCTCTCTATATCATTAGAGATGGCCATACTGTATGTTTCTCTATATCATTAGAGATGGCCATACTGCATGTTTCTATATCATTAGAGATGGCCATACTGCATGTCTCCCTATATCATTAGAGATGGCCATACTGCATGTCTCTCTATATCATTAGAGATGGCCATACTGCATGTCTCTCTATATCATTAGAGATGGCCATACTGTATGTCTCTCTATATCATTAGAGATGGCCATACTGCATGTCTCTCTATATCATTAGAGATGGCCATACTGCATGTCTCTCTATATCATTAGAGATGGCCATACTGCATGTCTCTCTATATTATTAGAGATGGCCATACTACATGTCTCCCTATATCATTAGAGATGGCCATACTGCATGTCTCTCTATATCATTAGAGATGGCCATACTGCATGTCTCTATATCATTAGAGATGGCCATACTACATGTCTCCCTATATCATTAGAGATGGCCATACTACATGTCTCTCTATATCATTAGAGATGGCCATACTGCATGTCTCTATATCATTAGAGATGGCCATACTGCATGTCTCCCTATATCATTAGAGATGGCCATACTGTATGTCTCCCTATATCATTAGAGATGGCCATACTGCATGTCTCTATATCATTAGAGATGGCCATACTGCATGTCTCTATATCATTAGAGATGGCCATACTGTATGTCCCTATATCATTAGAGATGGCCATACTACATGTCTCTCTATATCATTAGAGATGGCCATACTGTATGTCCCTATATCATTAGAGATGGCCTTACTATATGTCTCTCTATATCATTAGAGATGGCCATACTGCATGTCTCTCTATCATTAGATATGGCCATACTGCATGTCTCTATATCATTAGAGATGGCCATACGGCATGTCTCTCTATATCATTAGAGATGGCCATACTGCATGTATCTCTATATCATTAGAGATGGCCGTACTGCATGTCTCTCTATATCATTAGAGATGGCCATACTGTATGTCTCTCTATATCATTAGAGATGGCCATACTGCATGTCTCCCTATATCATTAGAGATGGCCATACTGCATGTCTCTATATCATTAGAGATGGCCATACTGCATGTCTCTCTATATCATTAGAGATGGCCATACTACATGTCTCTATATATCATTAGAGAGGACCATACTGTATGTCCCTATATCATTAGAGATGGCCTTACTACATGTCTCTCTATATCATTAGAGATGGCCATACTGCATGTCTCTCTATATCATTAGAGATGGCCATACTGCATGTCTCTCTATATCATTAGAGATGGCCATACTGCATGTCTCCCTATATCATTAGAGATGGCCATACTGCATGTCTCTATATCATTAGAGATGGCCATACTGCATGTCTCTATATCAATAGAGATGGCCATACTGCATATCTCCCTATATCATTAGAGATGGCCATACTACATGTCTCTCTATATCATTAGAGATGGCCATACTGCATGTCTCTATATCATTAGAGATGGCCATACTGCATGTCTCCCTATATCATTAGAGATGGCCATACTGTATGTCTCCCTATATCATTAGAGATGGCCATACTGCATGTCTCTATATCATTAGAGATGGCCATACTACATGTCTCTATATCATTAGAGATGGCCATACTGCATGTCTCTATATCATTAGAGATGGCCATACTACATGTCTCTCTATATCATTAGAGATGGCCATACTGCATGTCTCTATATCATTAGAGATGGCCATACTGCATGTCTCCCTATATCATTAGAGATGGCCATACTACATCTCTCTATATCATTAGAGATGGCCATACTGCATGTTTCTCTATATCATTAGAGATGGCCATACTACATGTCTCTATATCGTTAGAGATGGCCATACTACATCTCTCTATATCATTAGAGATGGCCATACTGCATGTTTCTCTATATCATTAGAGATGGCCATACTACATGTCTCCCTATATCATTAGAGATGGCCATACTGCATGTCTCTATATCATTAGAGATGGCCATAGTGCATGTCTCTCTATATCATTAGAGATGGCCATACTGCATATCTCTCTATATCATTAGAGATGGCCATACTGCATGTCTTTATATCATTAGAGACGGCCATACTACATGTCTCTCTATATCATTAGAGATGGCCGTACTGCATGTCTCTATATCATTAGAGATGGCCATACTGTATGTCTCTCTATATCATTAGAGATGGCCATACTGCATGTCTCCCTATATCATTAGAGATGGCCATACTGCATGTCTCTATATCATTAGAGATGGCCATACTGCATGTCTCTCTATATCATTAGAGATGGCCATACTACATGTCTCTCTATATCATTAGAGATGGCCATACTGCATGTCTCCCTATATCATTAGAGATGGCCATACTGCATGTCTCTATATCATTAGAGATGGCCATACTGCATGTCTCTATATCATTAGAGATGGCCATACTGCATGTTTCTCTATATCATTAGAGATGGCCATACTGCATGTCTCCCTATATCATTAGAGATGGCCATACTGCATGTCTCTATATCATTAGAGATGGCCATACTGCATGTCTCTATATCATTAGAGATGGCCATACTGCATGTCTCCCTATATCATTAGAGATGGCCATACTACATCTCTCTATATCATTAGAGATGGCCATACTGCATGTTTCTCTATATCATTAGAGATGGCCATACTACATGTCTCTATATCGTTAGAGATGGCCATACTACATCTCTCTATATCATTAGAGATGGCCATACTGCATGTTTCTCTATATCATTAGAGATGGCCATACTACATGTCTCCCTATATCATTAGAGATGGCCATACTGCATGTCTCTATATCATTAGAGATGGCCATAGTGCATGTCTCTCTATATCATTAGAGATGGCCATACTGCATATCTCTCTATATCATTAGAGATGGCCATACTGCATGTCTTTATATCATTAGAGATGGCCATACTACATGTCTCTCTATATCATTAGAGATGGCCGTACTGCATGTCTCTATATCATTAGAGATGGCCATACTGTATGTCTCTCTATATCATTAGAGATGGCCATACTGCATGTCTCCCTATATCATTAGAGATGGCCATACTGCATGTCTCTATATCATTAGAGATGGCCATACTGCATGTCTCTCTATATCATTAGAGATGGCCATACTACATGTCTCTCTATATCATTAGAGATGGCCATACTGCATGTCTCCCTATATCATTAGAGATGGCCATACTGCATGTCTCTATATCATTAGAGATGGCCATACTGCATGTCTCTATATCATTAGAGATGGCCATACTGCGTGTCTCTCTATATCATTAGAGATGGCCATACTGCATGTTTCTCTATATCATTAGAGATGGCCATACTGCATGTCTCTCTATATCATTAGAGATGGCCATACTGTATGTCTCTCTATATCATTACAGATGGCCATACTACATGTCTCTCTATATCATTAGAGATGGCCATACTGCATGTCTCTCTATATCATTAGAGATGGCCATACTGCATGTCTCTATATCATTAGAGATGGCCATACTGCATGTCTCTCTATATCATTAGAGATGGCCATACTGCATGTCTCTCTATATCATTAGAGATGGCCATACTGCATGTCTCTCTATATCATTAGAGATGGCCATACTGTATGTCTCTCTATATCATTAGAGATGGCCATACTGCATGTCTCTCTATATCATTAGAGATGGCCATACTACATGTCTCCCTATATCATTAGAGATGGCCGTACTGCATGTCTCTCTATATCATTAGAGATGGCCATACTGCATGTCTCTCTCTATCATTAGAGATGGCCATACTGTATATCTATATCATTAGAGATGGCCATACTGCATGTCTCTATATCATTAGAGATGGCCGTACTGCATGTCTCTCTATATCATTAGAGATGGCCATACTGTATGTCTATATCATTAGAGATGGCCATACTGCATGTCTCTCTATATCATTAGAGATGGCCATACTGCATGTCTCTCTATATCATTAGAGATGGCCATACTGCATGTCTCTCTATATCATTAGAGATGGCCATACTGTATGTCCCTATATCATTAGAGATGGCCATACTACATGTCTCTCTATATCATTAGAGATGGCCATACTGTATGTCCCTATATCATTAGAGATGGCCTTACTACATGTCTCTCTATATCATTAGAGATGGCCATACTGCATGTCTCTCTATATCATTAGAGATGGCCATACTGCATGTCTCTATATCATTAGAGATGGCCATACTGTATGTCCCTATATCATTAGAGATGGCCATACTACATGTCTCTATATATCATTAGAGATGGCCATACTGCATGTCTCTCTATATCATTAGAGATGGCCATACTGCATGTCTCTCTCTATCATTAAAGATGGCCATACTGCATGTCTCTCTATATCATTAGAGATGGCCATACTACATGTCTCTCTATATCATTAGAGATGGCCATACTGCATGTCTCCCTATATCATTAGAGATGGCCATACTGCATGTCTCTATATCATTAGAGATGGCCATACTGCATGTCTCTATATCATTAGAGATGGCCATACTGCATGTCTCTCTATATCATTAGAGATGGCCATACTGCATGTCTCTATATCATTAGAGATCGCCATACTGCATGTCTCTATATCATTAGAGATGGCCATACTGCATGTCTCTATATCATTAGAGATGGCCATACTGTATGTCTCTATATCATTAGAGATGGCCATACTGCATGTCTCTATATCATTAGAGATGGCCATACTGTATGTCTCCCTATATCATTAGAGATGGCCATACTGCATGTCTCTATATCATTAGAGATGGCCATACTGCATGTCTCTCTATATCATTAGAGATGGCCATACTGCATGTCTCTCTATATCATTAGAGATGGCCATACTGCATATCTCCCTATATCATTAGAGATGGCCATACTACATGTCTCCCTATATCATTAGAAATGGCCATACTGCATGTCTCTATATAATTAGAGATGGCCATACTGCATGTCTCCCTATATCATTAGAGATGGCCATACTGTATGTCTCCATATATCATTAGAGATGGCCATACTGCATGTCTCTATATCATTAGAGATGGCCATACTGCATGTCTCTCTATATATTATTAGAGATGGCCATACTACATGTCTCTATATCATTAGAGATGGCCATACTGTATGTCTCTATGTCATTAGAGATGGCCATACTGCATGTCTCTATATCATTAGAGATGGCCATACTGTATGTCTCTATATCATTAGAGATGGCCATACTACATGTCTCTATATCATTAGAGATGGCCATACTGCATGGCTCTATATCATTAGAGATGGCCATACTGTATGTCTCTATATCATTAGAGATGGCCATACTGTATGTCTCTATATCATTAGAGATGGCCATACTGCATGTCTCTATATCATTAGAGATGGCCATACTGCATGTCTCTCTATATATTATTAGAGATGGCCATACTACATGTCTCTATATCATTAGAGATGGCCATACTATATGTCTCTATATCATTAGAGATGGCCATACTGCATGTCTCTATATCATTAGAGATGGCCATACTGTATGTCTCTATATCATTAGAGATGGCCATACTACATGTCTCTATATCATTAGAGATGGCCATACTGTATGTCTCTATATCATTAGAGATGGCCATACTGCATGTCTCTATATCATTAGAGATGGCCATACTGCATGTCTCTCTATATATTATTAGAGATGGCCATACTGCATGTCTCTATATCATTAGAGATGGCAATACTGCATTTCTCTCTATATCATTAGAGATGGCCATACTGCATGTCTCTCTATATCATTAGAGATGGCCATACTGCATGTCTCTATATCATTAGAGATGGCCATACTGCATGTCTCTCTCTATCATTAGAGATGGCCATACTACATGTCTCTCTATATCATTAGAGATGGCCATACTGTATGTCTCTCTCTATCATTAGAGATGGCCATACTGCATGTCTCTATATCATTAGAGATGGCCATACTGTATGTCTCTATATCATTAGAGATGGCCATACTACATGTCTCTATATCATTAGAGATGGCCATACTGTATGTCTCTATATCATTAGAGATGGCCATACTGCATGTCTCTATATCATTAGAGATGGCCATACTGCATGTCTCTCTATATATTATTAGAGATGGCCATACTGCATGTCTCTATATCATTAGAGATGGCAATACTGCATTTCTCTCTATATCATTAGAGATGGCCATACTGCATGTCTCTCTATATCATTAGAGATGGCCATACTGCATGTCTCTCTCTATCATTAGAGATGGCCATACTACATGTCTCTCTATATCATTAGAGATGGCCATACTGTATGTCTCTCTCTATCATTAGAATTGGCCATACTGCATGTCTCTCTATATCATTAGAGATGGCCATACTGCATGTCTCTATATCATTAGAGATGGCCATACTGCATGTCTCTCTATATCATTAGAGATGGCCATACTGCATGTCTCTATATCATTAGAGATGGCCATACTGCATGTCTCTCTATATCATTATAGATGGCCATACTGTATGTCTCTCTATATCATGAGAGATGGCCATACTGCATGTCTCTATATCATTAGAGATGGCCATACTGTATGTCTCTATATCATTAGAGATGGCCATACTGCATGTCTCTATATCATTAGAGATGGCCATACTGCATATCTCTCTATATCATTAGAGATGGCCATACTGCATGTCTCTATATCATTAGAGATGGCCATACTGCATATCTCCCTATATCATTAGAGATGCCCATACTACATATCTCCCTATATCATTAGAGATGGCCATACTGCATGTCTCTATATCATTAGAGATGGCCATACTGCATGTCTCTATATCATTAGAGATGGCCATACTGCATGTCTCTATATCATTAGAGATGGCCATACTGTATGTCTCTATATCATTAGAGATGGCCATACTGCATGTCTCTATATCATTAGAGATGGCCATACTGTATGTCTCCCTATATCATTAGAGATGGCCATACTGCATGTCTCTATATCATTAGAGATGGCCATACTGCATGTCTCTCTATATCATTAGAGATGGCCATACTGCATGTCTCTCTATATCATTAGAGATGGCCATACTGCATATCTCCCTATATCATTAGAGATGGCCATACTACATGTCTCCCTATATCATTAGAAATGGTCATACTGCATGTCTCCCTATATCATTAGAGATGGCCATACTGCATGTCTCTATATCATTAGAGATGGCCATACTGCATGTCTCTCTATATCATTAGAGATGGCCATACTGCATGTCTCTCTCTATCATTAGAGATGGCCATACTGCATGTCTCCCTATATCATTAGAGATGGCCATACTGTATGTCTCCATATATCATTAGAGATGGCCATACTGCATGTCTCTATATCATTAGAGATGGCCATACTGCATGTCTCTCTATATATTATTAGAGATGGCCATACTACATGTCTCTATATCATTAGAGATGGCCATACTGTATGTCTCTATATCATTAGAGATGGCCATACTGCATGTCTCTATATCATTAGAGATGGCCATACTGTATGTCTCTATATCATTAGAGATGGCCATACTACATGTCTCTATATCATTAGAGATGGCCATACTGTATGTCTCTATATCATTAGAGATGGCCATACTGCATGTCTCTATATCATTAGAGATGGCCATACTGTATGTCTCTATATCATTAGAGATGGCCATACTACATGTCTCTATATCATTAGAGATGGCCATACCGTATGTCTCTATATCATTAGAGATGGCCATACTGTATGTCTCTATATCATTAGAGATGGCCATACTGCATGTCTCTATATCATTAGAGATGGCCATACTGTATGTCTCCATATATCATTAGAGATGGCCATACTGCATGTCTCTATATCATTAGAGATGGCAATACTGCATTTCTCTCTATATCATTAGAGATGGCCATACTGCATGTCTCTCTATATCATTAGAGATGGCCATACTGCATGTCTCTATATCATTAGAGATGGCAATACTGCATTTCTCTCTATATCATTAGAGATGGCCATACTGCATGTCTCTCTATATCATTAGAGATGGCCATACTGCATGTCTCTATATCATTAGAGATGGCAATACTGCATGTCTCTCTCTATCATTAGAGATGGCCATACTACATGTCTCTCTATATCATTAGAGATGGCCATACTGCATGTCACTCTATATCAATAGAGATGGCCATACTGCATATCTCCCTATATCATTAGATATGGCCATACTGTATGTCTCTCTATATCATTAGAGATGGCCATACTGCATGTCTCTATATCATTAGAGATGGCCATACTACATGTCTCTATCATTAGAGATGGCCATACTGCATGTCTCTATATCATTAGAGATGGCCATACTACATGTATCTCTATATCATTAGAGAAGGCCATACTGCATGTCTCTATATCATTAGAGATGGCCATACTGCATGTCTACCTATATCATTAGAGATGGCCATACTGCATGTCTCTCTATATCATTAGAGATGGCCATACTGCATGTCTCTCTATATCATTAGAGATGGCCATACTGCATGTCTCTGTATATCATTAGAGATGGCCATACTGCATGTCTCTCTATATCATTAGAGATGGCCATACTGTATGTTTCTCTATATCATTAGAGATGGCCATACTGCATGTTTCTATATCATTAGAGATGGCCATACTGCATGTCTCCCTATATCATTAGAGATGGCCATACTGCATGTCTCTCTATATCATTAGAGATGGCCATACTGCATGTCTCTCTATATCATTAGAGATGGCCATACTGTATGTCTCTCTATATCATTAGAGATGGCCATACTGCATGTCTCTCTATATCATTAGAGATGGCCATACTGCATGTCTCTCTATATCATTAGAGATGGCCATACTGCATGTCTCTCTATATTATTAGAGATGGCCATACTACATGTCTCCCTATATCATTAGAGATGGCCATACTGCATGTCTCTCTATATCATTAGAGATGGCCATACTGCATGTCTCTATATCATTAGAGATGGCCATACTACATGTCTCCCTATATCATTAGAGATGGCCATACTACATGTCTCTCTATATCATTAGAGATGGCCATACTGCATGTCTCTATATCATTAGAGATGGCCATACTGCATGTCTCCCTATATCATTAGAGATGGCCATACTGTATGTCTCCCTATATCATTAGAGATGGCCATACTGCATGTCTCTATATCATTAGAGATGGCCATACTGCATGTCTCTATATCATTAGAGATGGCCATACTGTATGTCCCTATATCATTAGAGATGGCCATACTACATGTCTCTCTATATCATTAGAGATGGCCATACTGTATGTCCCTATATCATTAGAGATGGCCTTACTATATGTCTCTCTATATCATTAGAGATGGCCATACTGCATGTCTCTCTATCATTAGATATGGCCATACTGCATGTCTCTATATCATTAGAGATGGCCATACGGCATGTCTCTCTATATCATTAGAGATGGCCATACTGCATGTCTCTCTATATCATTAGAGATGGCCGTACTGCATGTCTCTCTATATCATTAGAGATGGCCATACTGTATGTCTCTCTATATCATTAGAGATGGCCATACTGCATGTCTCCCTATATCATTAGAGATGGCCATACTGCATGTCTCTATATCATTAGAGATGGCCATACTGCATGTCTCTCTATATCATTAGAGATGGCCATACTACATGTCTCTCTATATCATTAGAGAGGACCATACTGTATGTCCCTATATCATTAGAGATGGCCTTACTACATGTCTCTCTATATCATTAGAGATGGCCATACTGCATGTCTCTCTATATCATTAGAGATGGCCATACTGCATGTCTCTCTATATCATTAGAGATGGCCATACTGCATGTCTCCCTATATCATTAGAGATGGCCATACTGCATGTCTCTATATCATTAGAGATGGCCATACTGCATGTCTCTATATCAATAGAGATGGCCATACTGCATATCTCCCTATATCATTAGAGATGGCCATACTACATGTCTCTCTATATCATTAGAGATGGCCATACTGCATGTCTCTATATCATTAGAGATGGCCATACTGCATGTCTCCCTATATCATTAGAGATGGCCATACTGTATGTCTCCCTATATCATTAGAGATGGCCATACTGCATGTCTCTATATCATTAGAGATGGCCATACTACATGTCTCTATATCATTAGAGATGGCCATACTGCATGTCTCTATATCATTAGAGATGGCCATACTACATGTCTCTCTATATCATTAGAGATGGCCATACTGCATGTCTCTATATCATTAGAGATGGCCATACTGCATGTCTCCCTATATCATTAGAGATGGCCATACTACATCTCTCTATATCATTAGAGATGGCCATACTGCATGTTTCTCTATATCATTAGAGATGGCCATACTACATGTCTCTATATCGTTAGAGATGGCCATACTACATCTCTCTATATCATTAGAGATGGCCATACTGCATGTTTCTCTATATCATTAGAGATGGCCATACTACATGTCTCCCTATATCATTAGAGATGGCCATACTGCATGTCTCTATATCATTAGAGATGGCCATAGTGCATGTCTCTCTATATCATTAGAGATGGCCATACTGCATATCTCTCTATATCATTAGAGATGGCCATACTGCATGTCTTTATATCATTAGAGATGGCCATACTACATGTCTCTCTATATCATTAGAGATGGCCGTACTGCATGTCTCTATATCATTAGAGATGGCCATACTGTATGTCTCTCTATATCATTAGAGATGGCCATACTGCATGTCTCCCTATATCATTAGAGATGGCCATACTGCATGTCTCTATATCATTAGAGATGGCCATACTGCATGTCTCTCTATATCATTAGAGATGGCCATACTACATGTCTCTCTATATCATTAGAGATGGCCATACTGCATGTCTCCCTATATCATTAGAGATGGCCATACTGCATGTCTCTATATCATTAGAGATGGCCATACTACATGTCTCTATATCATTAGAGATGGCCATACTGCATGTCTCCCTATATCATTAGAGATGGCCATACTGCATGTCTCTATATCATTAGAGATGGCCATACTGCATGTCTCTATATCATTAGAGATGGCCATACTGCATGTCTCCCTATATCATTAGAGATGGCCATACTACATCTCTCTATATCATTAGAGATGGCCATACTGCATGTTTCTCTATATCATTAGAGATGGCCATACTACATGTCTCTATATCGTTAGAGATGGCCATACTACATCTCTCTATATCATTAGAGATGGCCATACTGCATGTTTCTCTATATCATTAGAGATGGCATACTACATGTCTCTATATCATTAGAGATGGCCATACTGTATGTCTCTCTATATCATTAGAGATGGCCATACTACATGTCTCTATATCATTAGAGATGGCCATACTGCATGTCTCCCTATATCATTAGAGATGGCCATACTGCATGTCTCTATATCATTAGAGATGGCCATACTGCATGTCTCTATATCATTAGAGATGGCCATACTGCATGTCTCCCTATATCATTAGAGATGGCCATACTACATCTCTCTATATCATTAGAGATGGCCATACTGCATGTTTCTCTATATCATTAGAGATGGCCATACTACATGTCTCTATATCGTTAGAGATGGCCATACTACATCTCTCTATATCATTAGAGATGGCCATACTGCATGTTTCTCTATATCATTAGAGATGGCCATACTACATGTCTCCCTATATCATTAGAGATGGCCATACTGCATGTCTCTATATCATTAGAGATGGCCATAGTGCATGTCTCTCTATATCATTAGAGATGGCCATACTGCATATCTCTCTATATCATTAGAGATGGCCATACTGCATGTCTTTATATCATTAGAGATGGCCATACTACATGTCTCTCTATATCATTAGAGATGGCCGTACTGCATGTCTCTATATCATTAGAGATGGCCATACTGTATGTCTCTCTATATCATTAGAGATGGCCATACTGCATGTCTCCCTATATCATTAGAGATGGCCATACTGCATGTCTCTATATCATTAGAGATGGCCATACTGCATGTCTCTCTATATCATTAGAGATGGCCATACTACATGTCTCTCTATATCATTAGAGATGGCCATACTGCATGTCTCCCTATATCATTAGAGATGGCCATACTGCATGTCTCTATATCATTAGAGATGGCCATACTGCATGTCTCTATATCATTAGAGATGGCCATACTGCGTGTCTCTCTATATCATTAGAGATGGCCATACTGCATGTTTCTCTATATCATTAGAGATGGCCATACTGCATGTCTCTCTATATCATTAGAGATGGCCATACTGTATGTCTCTCTATATCATTACAGATGGCCATACTACATGTCTCTCTATATCATTAGAGATGGCCATACTGCATGTCTCTCTATATCATTAGAGATGGCCATACTGCATGTCTCTATATCATTAGAGATGGCCATACTGCATGTCTCTCTATATCATTAGAGATGGCCATACTGCATGTCTCTCTATATCATTAGAGATGGCCATACTGCATGTCTCTCTATATCATTAGAGATGGCCATACTGTATGTCTCTCTATATCATTAGAGATGGCCATACTGCATGTCTCTCTATATCATTAGAGATGGCCATACTACATGTCTCCCTATATCATTAGAGATGGCCGTACTGCATGTCTCTCTATATCATTAGAGATGGCCATACTGCATGTCTCTCTCTATCATTAGAGATGGCCATACTGTATATCTATATCATTAGAGATGGCCATACTGCATGTCTCTATATCATTAGAGATGGCCGTACTGCATGTCTCTCTATATCATTAGAGATGGCCATACTGTATGTCTATATCATTAGAGATGGCCATACTGCATGTCTCTCTATATCATTAGAGATGGCCATACTGCATGTCTCTCTATATCATTAGAGATGGCCATACTGCATGTCTCTCTATATCATTAGAGATGGCCATACTGTATGTCCCTATATCATTAGAGATGGCCATACTACATGTCTCTCTATATCATTAGAGATGGCCATACTGTATGTCCCTATATCATTAGAGATGGCCTTACTACATGTCTCTCTATATCATTAGAGATGGCCATACTGCATGTCTCTCTATATCATTAGAGATGGCCATACTGCATGTCTCTATATCATTAGAGATGGCCATACTGTATGTCCCTATATCATTAGAGATGGCCATACTACATGTCTCTATATATCATTAGAGATGGCCATACTGCATGTCTCTCTATATCATTAGAGATGGCCATACTGCATGTCTCTCTCTATCATTAAAGATGGCCATACTGCATGTCTCTCTATATCATTAGAGATGGCCATACTACATGTCTCTCTATATCATTAGAGATGGCCATACTGCATGTCTCCCTATATCATTAGAGATGGCCATACTGCATGTCTCTATATCATTAGAGATGGCCATACTGCATGTCTCTATATCATTAGAGATGGCCATACTGCATGTCTCTCTATATCATTAGAGATGGCCATACTGCATGTCTCTATATCATTAGAGATCGCCATACTGCATGTCTCTATATCATTAGAGATGGCCATACTGCATGTCTCTATATCATTAGAGATGGCCATACTGTATGTCTCTATATCATTAGAGATGGCCATACTGCATGTCTCTATATCATTAGAGATGGCCATACTGTATGTCTCCCTATATCATTAGAGATGGCCATACTGCATGTCTCTATATCATTAGAGATGGCCATACTGCATGTCTCTCTATATCATTAGAGATGGCCATACTGCATGTCTCTCTATATCATTAGAGATGGCCATACTGCATATCTCCCTATATCATTAGAGATGGCCATACTACATGTCTCCCTATATCATTAGAAATGGCCATACTGCATGTCTCTATATAATTAGAGATGGCCATACTGCATGTCTCCCTATATCATTAGAGATGGCCATACTGTATGTCTCCATATATCATTAGAGATGGCCATACTGCATGTCTCTATATCATTAGAGATGGCCATACTGCATGTCTCTCTATATATTATTAGAGATGGCCATACTACATGTCTCTATATCATTAGAGATGGCCATACTGTATGTCTCTATGTCATTAGAGATGGCCATACTGCATGTCTCTATATCATTAGAGATGGCCATACTGTATGTCTCTATATCATTAGAGATGGCCATACTACATGTCTCTATATCATTAGAGATGGCCATACTGCATGGCTCTATATCATTAGAGATGGCCATACTGTATGTCTCTATATCATTAGAGATGGCCATACTGTATGTCTCTATATCATTAGAGATGGCCATACTGCATGTCTCTATATCATTAGAGATGGCCATACTGCATGTCTCTCTATATATTATTAGAGATGGCCATACTACATGTCTCTATATCATTAGAGATGGCCATACTATATGTCTCTATATCATTAGAGATGGCCATACTGCATGTCTCTATATCATTAGAGATGGCCATACTGTATGTCTCTATATCATTAGAGATGGCCATACTACATGTCTCTATATCATTAGAGATGGCCATACTGTATGTCTCTATATCATTAGAGATGGCCATACTGCATGTCTCTATATCATTAGAGATGGCCATACTGCATGTCTCTCTATATATTATTAGAGATGGCCATACTGCATGTCTCTATATCATTAGAGATGGCAATACTGCATTTCTCTCTATATCATTAGAGATGGCCATACTGCATGTCTCTCTATATCATTAGAGATGGCCATACTGCATGTCTCTATATCATTAGAGATGGCCATACTGCATGTCTCTCTCTATCATTAGAGGTGGCCATACTACATGTCTCTCTATATCATTAGAGATGGCCATACTGTATGTCTCTCTCTATCATTAGAGATGGCCATACTGCATGTCTCTATATCATTAGAGATGGCCATACTGTATGTCTCTATATCATTAGAGATGGCCATACTACATGTCTCTATATCATTAGAGATGGCCATACTGTATGTCTCTATATCATTAGAGATGGCCATACTGCATGTCTCTATATCATTAGAGATGGCCATACTGCATGTCTCTCTATATATTATTAGAGATGGCCATACTGCATGTCTCTATATCATTAGAGATGGCAATACTGCATTTCTCTCTATATCATTAGAGATGGCCATACTGCATGTCTCTCTATATCATTAGAGATGGCCATACTGCATGTCTCTCTCTATCATTAGAGATGGCCATACTACATGTCTCTCTATATCATTAGAGATGGCCATACTGTATGTCTCTCTCTATCATTAGAATTGGCCATACTGCATGTCTCTCTATATCATTAGAGATGGCCATACTGCATGTCTCTATATCATTAGAGATGGCCATACTGCATGTCTCTCTATATCATTAGAGATGGCCATACTGCATGTCTCTATATCATTAGAGATGGCCATACTGCATGTCTCTCTATATCATTATAGATGGCCATACTGTATGTCTCTCTATATCATGAGAGATGGCCATACTGCATGTCTCTATATCATTAGAGATGGCCATACTGTATGTCTCTATATCATTAGAGATGGCCATACTGCATGTCTCTATATCATTAGAGATGGCCATACTGCATATCTCTCTATATCATTAGAGATGGCCATACTGCATGTCTCTATATCATTAGAGATGGCCATACTGCATATCTCCCTATATCATTAGAGATGCCCATACTACATATCTCCCTATATCATTAGAGATGGCCATACTGCATGTCTCTATATCATTAGAGATGGCCATACTGCATGTCTCTATATCATTAGAGATGGCCATACTGCATGTCTCTATATCATTAGAGATGGCCATACTGTATGTCTCTATATCATTAGAGATGGCCATACTGCATGTCTCTATATCATTAGAGATGGCCATACTGTATGTCTCCCTATATCATTAGAGATGGCCATACTGCATGTCTCTATATCATTAGAGATGGCCATACTGCATGTCTCTCTATATCATTAGAGATGGCCATACTGCATGTCTCTCTATATCATTAGAGATGGCCATACTGCATATCTCCCTATATCATTAGAGATGGCCATACTACATGTCTCCCTATATCATTAGAAATGGTCATACTGCATGTCTCCCTATATCATTAGAGATGGCCATACTGCATGTCTCTATATCATTAGAGATGGCCATACTGCATGTCTCTCTATATCATTAGAGATGGCCATACTGCATGTCTCTCTCTATCATTAGAGATGGCCATACTGCATGTCTCCCTATATCATTAGAGATGGCCATACTGTATGTCTCCATATATCATTAGAGATGGCCATACTGCATGTCTCTATATCATTAGAGATGGCCATACTGCATGTCTCTCTATATATTATTAGAGATGGCCATACTACATGTCTCTATATCATTAGAGATGGCCATACTGTATGTCTCTATATCATTAGAGATGGCCATACTGCATGTCTCTATATCATTAGAGATGGCCATACTGTATGTCTCTATATCATTAGAGATGGCCATACTACATGTCTCTATATCATTAGAGATGGCCATACTGTATGTCTCTATATCATTAGAGATGGCCATACTGCATGTCTCTATATCATTAGAGATGGCCATACTGTATGTCTCTATATCATTAGAGATGGCCATACTACATGTCTCTATATCATTAGAGATGGCCATACCGTATGTCTCTATATCATTAGAGATGGCCATACTGTATGTCTCTATATCATTAGAGATGGCCATACTGCATGTCTCTATATCATTAGAGATGGCCATACTGTATGTCTCCATATATCATTAGAGATGGCCATACTGCATGTCTCTATATCATTAGAGATGGCAATACTGCATTTCTCTCTATATCATTAGAGATGGCCATACTGCATGTCTCTCTATATCATTAGAGATGGCCATACTGCATGTCTCTATATCATTAGAGATGGCAATACTGCATTTCTCTCTATATCATTAGAGATGGCCATACTGCATGTCTCTCTATATCATTAGAGATGGCCATACTGCATGTCTCTATATCATTAGAGATGGCAATACTGCATGTCTCTCTCTATCATTAGAGATGGCCATACTACATGTCTCTCTATATCATTAGAGATGGCCATACTGCATGTCTCTCTCTATCATTAGAGATGGCCATACTGCATGTCTCTCTATATCATTAGAGATGGCCATACTGCATGTCTCTATATCATTAGAGATGGCCATACTGCATGTCTCTCTATATCATTAGAGATGGCCATACTGCATGTCTCTATATCATTAGAGATGGCCATACTACATGTCTCTATATCATTAGAGATGGCCATACTGCATGTCTCTATATCATTAGAGATGGCCATACTGCATGTCTCTATATCATTAGAGATGGCCATACTGCATGTCTCTATATCATTAGAGATGGCCATACTGCATGTCTCTATATCATTAGAGATGGCCATACTGCATGTCTCTATATCATTAGAGATGGCCATACTGCATGTCTCTCTATATCATTATAGATGGCCATACTGTATGTCTCTCTATATCATGAGAGATGGCCATACTGCATGTCTCTATATCATTAGAGATGGCCATACTGTATGTCTCTATATCATTAGAGATGGCCATACTGCATGTCTCTATATCATTAGAGATGGCCATACTGCATATCTCTCTATATCATTAGAGATGGCCATACTACATGTCTCTATATCATTAGAGATGGCCATACTGCATATCTCCCTATATCATTAGAGATGGCCATACTACATATCTCCCTATATCATTAGAGATGGCCATACTGTATGTCTCTCTATATCATTAGAGATGGCCATACTGTATGTCTATATCATTAGAGATGGCCATACTACATGTCTCTCTATATCATTAGAGATGGCCATACTGCATATCTCCCTATATCATTAGAGATGGCCATACTGTATGTCTCTCTATATCATTAGAGATGGCCATACTGTATGTCTATATCATTAGAGATGGCCATACTACATGTCTCTCTATATCATTAGAGATGGCCATACTGCATATCTCCCTATATCATTAGAGATGGCCATACTACATATATCCCTATATCATTAGAGATGGGCATACTACATGTCTCTCTATATCATTAGAGATGGCCATACTGCATATCTCCCTATATCATTAGAGATGGCCATACTACATATCTCCCTATATCATTAGAGATGGGCATACTACATGTCTCTCTATATCATTAGAGATGGCCATACTGTATGTCTCTCTATATCATTAGAGATGGCCATACTGTATGTCTATATCATTAGAGATGCCCATACTACATGTCTCTCTATATCATTAGAGATGGCCATACTGCATATCTCCCTATATCATTAGAGATGGCCATACTACATATCTCCCTATATCATTAGAGATGGGCATACTACATGTCTCTCTATATCATTAGAGATGGCCATACTGCATATCTCCCTATATCATTAGAGATGGCCATACTGTATGTCTCTCTATATCATTAGAGATGGCCATACTACATGTCTCTATATCAATAGAGATGGCCATACTGCATGTCTCTCTATATCATTAGAGATGGCCATACTGCATGTCTCTATATCATTAGAGATGGCCATACTGTATGTCTCTATATCATTAGAGATGGCCATACTGCATGTCTCTATATCATTAGAGATGGCCATACTGCATGTCTCCCTATATCATTAGAGATGGCCATACTGCATGTCTCTCTATATCATTAAAGATGGCCATACTACATGTCTCTATATCATTAGAGATGGCCATACTGTATGTCTCCCTATATCATTAAAGATGGCCATACTGCATGTCTCTATATCATTAGAGATGGCCATACTGCATATCTCCCTATATCATTAGAGATGGCCATACTACATGTCTGTCTATATCATTAGAGATGGCCATACTGCATGTCTCTATATCATTAGAGATGGCCATACTGCATGTCTCCCTATATCATTAGAGAAGGCCATACTACATGTCTCCCTATATCATTAGAGATGGCCATACTACATGTCTCTATATAATTAGAGATGGCCATACTGCATGTCTCCCTATATCATTAGAGATGGCCATACTGTATGTCTCCCTATATCATTAGAGATGGCCATACTGCATGTCTCTATATCATTAGAGATGGCCAAACTACATGTCTCTATATATCATTAGAGATGGCCATACTGCATGTCTCCCTATATCATTAGAGATGGCCATACTGCATGTCTCTCTATATCATTAGAGATGGCCATACTGCATGTCTCTCTATATCATTAGAGATGGCCATACTGCATGTCTCCCTATATCATTAGAGATGGCCATACTACATGTCTCTATATCATTAGAGATGGCCATACTGTATGTCCCTATATCATTAGAGATGGCCATACTGCATGTCTCTATATCATTAGAGATGGCCATACTGCATGTCTCTATATCATTAGAGATGGCCATACTGCATGTCTCTCTATATCATTAGAGATGGCCATACTACATGTCTCTCTATATCATTAGAGATGGCCATACTGCATGTCTCTCTATATCATTAGAGATGGCCATACTGCATGTCTCTATATCATTAGAGATGGCCATACTGCATGTCTCTCTATATCATTAGAGATGGCCATACTGCATGTCTCTATATCATTAGAGATGGCCATACTGCATGTCTCTCTATATCATTAGAGATGGCCATACTGCATGTCTCTATATATCATTAGAGATGGCCATACTACATGTCTCTCTATATCATTAGAGATGGCCATACTGCATGTCTCTATCATTAGAGATGGCCAAACTGCATGTCTCTCTCTATCATTAGAGATGGCCATACTGCATGTCTCTCTATATCATTAGAGATGGCCATACTGCATGTCTCTATATCATTAGAGATGGCCATACTGCATGTCTCTCTATATCATTAGAGATGGCCATACTGCATGTCTCTCTATATCATTAGAGATGACCATACTGCATGCCTCTCTATATCATTAGAGATGGCCATACTGCATGTCTCTATATCATTAGAGATGGCCATACTGCATGTCTCTCTATATCATTAGAGATGGCCATACTGCATGTCTCTTTATATCATTAGAGATGGCCATACTACATGTCTCCCTATATCATTAGAGATGGCCGTACTGCATGTCTCTCTCTATCATTAGAGATGGCCATACTGTATGTCTATATCATTAGAGATGGCCATACTGCATGTCTCTCTATATCATTAGAGATGGCCATACTGCATGTCTATATCATTAGAGATGGCCATACTGCATGTCTCTCTATATCATTAGAGATGGCCATACTACATGTCTCTATATCATTAGAGATGGCCATACTGCATGTCTCTCTATATCATTAGAGATGGCCATACTGTATGTCTATATCATTAGAGATGGCCATACTGCATGTCTCCCTATATCATTAGAGATGGCCATACTGCATGTCTCTATATCATTAGAGATGGCCATACTGTATGTCTCTCTATATCATTAGAGATGGCCATACTGCATGTCTCCCTATATCATTAGAGATGGCCATACTGCATGTCTCTATATCATTAGAGATGGCCATACTGTATGTCTCTCTATATCATTAGAGATGGCCATACTACATGTCTCTATATCATTAGAGATGGCCATACTGTATGTCTCTCTATATCATTAGAGATGGCCATACTGCATGTCTCTCTATATCATTAGAGATGGCCATACTACATGTCTCTATATCATTAGAGATGGCCATACTGCATGTCTCTATATCATTAGAGATGGCCATTCTACATGTCTCTCTATATCATTAGAGATGGCCATACTGTATGTCCCTATATCATTAGAGATGGCCATGCTGCATGTCTCTCTATATCATTAGAGATGGCCATACTGCATGTCTCTCTATATCATTATAGATGGCCATACTGTATGTCTCTCTATATCATTAGAGATGGCCATACTGCATGTCTCTATATCATTAGAGATGGCCATACTGCATATCTCCCTATATCATTAGAGATGGCCATACTGCATGTCTCTATCATTAGAGATGGCCATACTGCATGCCTCTATATCATTAGAGATGGCCATACTGCATGTCTCTATATCATTAGAGATGGCCATACTGTATGTCTCTCTATATCATTAGAGATGGCCATACTGCATGTCTCCCTATATCATTAGAGATGGCCATACTGCATGTCTCTATATCATTAGAGATGGCCATACTGTATGTCTCTCTATATCATTAGAGATGGCCATACTACATGTCTCTATATCATTAGAGATGGCCATACTGTATGTCTCTCTATATCATTAGAGATGGCCATACTGCATGTCTCTCTATATCATTAGAGATGGCCATACTGCATGTCTCTCTATATCATTAGAGATGGCCATACTACATGTCTCTATATCATTAGAGATGGCCATACTGCATGTCTCTATATCATTAGAGATGGCCATTCTACATGTCTCTCTATATCATTAGAGATGGCCATACTGTATGTCCCTATATCATTAGAGATGGCCATGCTGCATGTCTCTCTATATCATTAGAGATGGCCATACTGCATGTCTCTCTATATCATTATAGATGGCCATACTGTATGTCTCTCTATATCATTAGAGATGGCCATACTGCATGTCTCTATATCATTAGAGATGGCCATACTGCATATCTCCCTATATCATTAGAGATGGCCATACTGCATGTCTCTATCATTAGAGATGGCCATACTGCATGCCTCTATATCATTAGAGATGGCCATACTGCATGTCTCTATATCATTAGAGATGGCCATACTGCATGTCTCTATATCATTAGAGATGGCCATACTGCATGTCTCTCTATATCATTAGAGATGGCCATACTGCATGTCTCTATATCATTAGAGATGGCCATACTGCATGTCTCTATATCATTAGAGATGGCCATACTGCATGTCTCTATATCATTAGAGATGGCCATACTGCATGTCTCTATATCATTAGAGATGGCCATACTGCATGTATGTTAGATTCCTAATTTTTTCCAATAAGAGCAGAGAGCCACAACTTGAGTTTCACAATTAGAGAGATCTTGGTCGGCCGCTGATAGTCTTAAAGGTTTCCTAATGACAGGTGAAAGGACTGGATGAAGACAGTTTGGTTTCCCCTATCAAGTACTCACAGATTAGGTGTCGGCAGTTTGGTTTCCCCTTTCAAGTACTCACAGATTAGGTGTCGACAGTTTGGTTTCCCCTATCAAGTACTCACAGATTAGGTGTCGACAGTTTGGTTTCCCCTATCAAGTACTCACAGATTAGGTGACGACAGTTTGAAAGTTGGATATTTCAACAGATTCGCTCAGCCTCGAGTCGACAGAGCCAGTCCACTCCAGCCCTAAACATTGTTCAAATAATTAGTTCAAACCACCCTTCCTCACTTAGTTGAAATAATCCCTGATTTGAAATGACTGGATAGGTGTAAACCTATGCAGCTTTCACTGACCCCGATGTTGGTAGATGGGTCATTGTCTTCAAGTGATTACTTCAAGGAAGAGAGAAAGGAAGGACGTTAGTTAAAAGTAATGGAACGGTGCCAGGGGCCCAGGGACATGGTGTGGGTCCAGCCAGAGCGACTCAACTTTTCTGGGCCAGCTCTGTTTGTCACTGTGATGGCGTCACGGTAACCGTTCTCCCCCCCCCCCGACAGGAAGTCAGCTTTACGATGTCAAGCTGTATCCTGAGGACTCGGTGGAGCTGATCATGGGGGAAGCCCTGACTCTCAACTGTAGCGCCACTGTAGAGTTTGGCATGTCTGTCGAGTTCCAGTGGTTCTATCCTGGAAAACAGGTACGGTGGAGAAAAGAGTCGTTTGTACACTTCACGTAGATCCAGGTAAATGTTGGGGGGGGAGACTACATTTGAATGGAACAGAACCTATGGCAAGAGATCGGTATCGTCGCAGCTCGGATTAAGCTAATTCACTGAAACAAGAGATTTCATTATATGTTCCTATTTTAGCTTGGATTAAGAAGAACTAAGTTAATAGATGGATATATGAGTATAGACTGTCTTGTTCATGTTTTTTAATTTCTCTGTCTCTCTGTCTCTCTCTCTCTCTCTCTCTCTCTGTCTCTCTGTCTCTCTGTCTCTCTCTCTCTCTCTCTCTCTCTCTCTCTCTCTCTCTCTCTCTCTCTCTCTATCCTCTCTCCCAGTCTACCTCACACTCTTTCTCTCTCTCTTCTTCCCGATCTGTCTCTCTCTCAATGTAATAAAAATTTCAATTTAAGGGCTTTATTTGCATGAGAAACATATGTAGTGGCACGGTCATGGAGGAAACATATGTTTCCCAATAAAGCAAGTGAAGGAGATAATAAACAAAAGTGAAATAAACAATAAAAAATGTACAGTAAGTATTACACTCACAGAAGTTCCAAAAGAATAAAGACTTCACATTTCATATTATCTCTGCTCTCGCCCTCTCTCTCCATCCCCCCTCTCTCTATCCTCTCTCTCTGGCCCTCTCTCTCGCCCTCTCTCTCGCCCTCTCTCTCT
>NC_092092.1:88713179-88735715 GCF_045679555.1 Salvelinus alpinus | reverse complement strand
GTCTCTATATCATTAGAGATGGCCATACTGCATATCTCCCTATATCATTAGAGATGGCCATACTGCATGTCTCTATCATTAGAGATGGCCATACTGCATGCCTCTATATCATTAGAGATGGCCATACTGCATGTCTCTATATCATTAGAGATGGCCATACTGCATGTCTCTATATCATTAGAGATGGCCATACTGCATGTCTCTCTATATCATTAGAGATGGCCATACTGCATGTCTCTATATCATTAGAGATGGCCATACTGCATGTCTCTATATCATTAGAGATGGCCATACTGCATGTCTCTATATCATTAGAGATGGCCATACTGCATGTCTCTATATCATTAGAGATGGCCATACTGCATGTATGTTAGATTCCTAATTTTTTCCAATAAGAGCAGAGAGCCACAACTTGAGTTTCACAATTAGAGAGATCTTGGTCGGCCGCTGATAGTCTTAAAGGTTTCCTAATGACAGGTGAAAGGACTGGATGAAGACAGTTTGGTTTCCCCTATCAAGTACTCACAGATTAGGTGTCGGCAGTTTGGTTTCCCCTTTCAAGTACTCACAGATTAGGTGTCGACAGTTTGGTTTCCCCTATCAAGTACTCACAGATTAGGTGTCGACAGTTTGGTTTCCCCTATCAAGTACTCACAGATTAGGTGACGACAGTTTGAAAGTTGGATATTTCAACAGATTCGCTCAGCCTCGAGTCGACAGAGCCAGTCCACTCCAGCCCTAAACATTGTTCAAATAATTAGTTCAAACCACCCTTCCTCACTTAGTTGAAATAATCCCTGATTTGAAATGACTGGATAGGTGTAAACCTATGCAGCTTTCACTGACCCTGATGTTGGTAGATGGGTCATTGTCTTCAAGTGATTACTTCAAGGAAGAGAGAAAGGAAGGACGTTAGTTAAAAGTAATGGAACGGTGCCAGGGGCCCAGGGACATGGTGTGGGTCCAGCCAGAGCGACTCAACTTTTCTGGGCCAGCTCTGTTTGTCACTGTGATGGCGTCACGGTAACCGTTCTCCCCCCCCCCGACAGGAAGTCAGCTTTACGATGTCAAGCTGTATCCTGAGGACTCGGTGGAGCTGATCATGGGGGAAGCCCTGACTCTCAACTGTAGCGCCACTGTAGAGTTTGGCATGTCTGTCGAGTTCCAGTGGTTCTATCCTGGAAAACAGGTACGGTGGAGAAAAGAGTCGTTTGTACACTTCACGTAGATCCAGGTAACATTTGACATGGAACAGAATGGAACAGAACCTAGGTAAATGTTGGGGGGGGGAGACTACATTTGAATGGAACAGAACCTATGGCAAGAGATCGGTATCGTCGCAGCTCGGATTAAGCTAATTCACTGAAACAAGAGATTTCATTATATGTTCCTATTTTAGCTTGGATTAAGAAGAACTAAGTTAATAGATGGATATATGAGTATAGACTGTCTTGTTCATGTTTTTTAATTTCTCTGTCTCTCTGTCTCTCTCTCTCTCTCTCTCTCTCTGTCTCTCTGTCTCTCTGTCTCTCTCTCTCTCTCTCTCTCTCTCTCTCTCTCTCTCTCTCTCTCTCTCTCTATCCTCTCTCCCAGTCTACCTCACACTCTTTCTCTCTCTCTTCTTCCCGATCTGTCTCTCTCTCAATGTAATAAAAATTTCAATTTAAGGGCTTTATTTGCATGAGAAACATATGTAGTGGCACGGTCATGGAGGAAACATATGTTTCCCAATAAAGCAAGTGAAGGAGATAATAAACAAAAGTGAAATAAACAATAAAAAATGTACAGTAAGTATTACACTCACAGAAGTTCCAAAAGAATAAAGACTTCACATTTCATATTATCTCTGCTCTCGCCCTCTCTCTCCATCCCCCCTCTCTCTATCCTCTCTCTCTGGCCCTCTCTCTCGCCCTCTCTCTCGCCCTCTCTCTCTCCATCCCCCCTCTCTCTATCCTCTCTCTCTCGCCCTCTCTCTCACCCTCTCTCTCTCCATCCCCCCTCTCTCTATCCTCTCTCTCTCGCCCTCTCTCTCGCCCTCTCTCTCTCCATCCCCCCTCTCTCTATCCTCTCTCTCGCGCCCTCTCTCTCGCCCTCTCTCTCGCTCTCAATCCCCCCCTCTCTCTCTAAATCCCCCCCTCTCTCTCTCTCTCTCTCTCTAAATCCCACCTCTCTCTCTCTCTCTCTCTATCCTCTCTATCCTCTCTCTCTCGCCCACTCTTTCTCTCTCTCTCTCTACCCCCCTCTCTCTAAATCCCCCCTCTCTCTCTAAATCCCCCCCTATCTCTAAATCCCCCCCTCTCTCTCTAAATCCCCCCCTCTCTCTTTAAATCTCCCCCTCTCTCTCTCTCTCTCTCTATCCCTCCCTCTCTCTATCCACTCTCTCTCGCAAACTCTTTCTCTCTCTCTCTCTCTCTCTCTCTAAACCCCCCCCTCTCTCTCTCTATCCCTCCCTCCCTCTATCCTCTCTCTCTCGCCCACTCTTTCTCTCTCTCTCTCTAAACCTCCTCCTTTCTCTAAATCCCCCCTCTCTCTAAATCCCCCCCCCTCTCTCTCTCTCTCTCTCTATCCCTCCCTCTCTCTTTCCCTCTCTCCCACCTCTAGATGAACAATACAGTGGGCATAGTGCACAAGCGTAATTCTCTCTCTCGGTTCACGGAGGCAGACAGCATCCTGACCATCCAAAGCGTCAACGTCACCGACACCGGCACTTACACCTGCTCTACCATCACTATGAAGAAAACAATGGATCTGGCAACGCAAGTCATAGTGCATGGTAAGAACTACGTTTGAAAACTGGGCCAAAAGACTGTGTTAGCCCGCTGAGCTAAAGCCTAGGTAATAAGATAACTTTCCTTCGGTCTCTGACAAGGATTCTTATTACGCAAGTATGCTTCACCAAACCTCCTCTGCTAATGTTTGCCCTCCTACGTTTGCGTTTTGTGTGTGTGTGTGTGTGTGTGTGTGTGTGTGTGTGTGTGTGTGTGTGTGTGTGTGTGTGTGTGTGTGTGTGTGTGTGTGTGTGTGTGTGTGTGTGTGTGTGTGTACGTGTGTGTACGTGTGTGTACGTGTGTGTCCTGTTGCAGAGAAGCCATTCATCAGCCTAGACTACAGGAGCGGGCCGGTCGTCGAGGCAACATCAGGACAGAAGTCCTTTAAACTGTTAGTCAAGGTGTCAGCATACCCCAGACCTGACATACAGTGGTAAGACCATCTGGCATTGTTAACTATCTGCCATGGAACATTAACTATCTGATATGGAACATTAACTATCTGATATGGAACATTAACTATCTGACGTGGAACATTAACTATCTGACGTGGAACATTAACTATCTGATATGGAACATTAACTATCTGATATGGAACATTAACTATCTGCCATGGAACATTAACTATCTGATATGGAACATTAACTATCTGACGTGGAACATTAACTATCTGATATGGAACATTAACTATCTGATATGGAACATTAACTATCTGATATGGAACATTAACTATCTGCCATGGAATATTAACTATCTGCCATGGAACATTAACTATCTGATATGGAACATTAACTATCTGATATGGAACATTAACTATCTGATATGGAACATTAACTATCTGCCATGGAACATTAACTATCTGATATGGAACATTAACTATCTGATATGGAACATTAACTATCTGACGTGGAACATTAACTATCTGACGTGGAACATTAACTATCTGATATGGAACATTAACTATCTGATATGGAACATGAACTATCTGCCATGGAACATTAACTATCTGATATGGAACATTAACTATCTGACGTGGAACATTAACTATCTGATATGGAACATTAACTATCTGATATGGAACATTAACTATCTAACATGGAACATTAACTATCTGCCATGGAACATTAACTATCTGATATGGAACATTAACTATCTGCCATGGAACATTAACTATCTGATATGGAACATTAACTATCTGATATGGAACATTAACTATTGCCATGGAACATTAACTATCTGATATGGAACATTAACTATCTGCCATGGAACATTAACTATCTGATATGGAACATTAACTATCTGATATGGAACATTAACTATCTGATATGGAACATTAACTATCTGATATGGAACATTAACTATCTGATATGGAACATTAACTATCTGACGTGGAACATTAACTATCTGACGTGGAACATTAACTATCTGATATGGAACATTAACTATCTGATATGGAACATTAACTATCTGCCATGGAACATTAACTATCTGATATGGAACATTAACTATCTGACGTGGAACATTAACTATCTGATATGGAACATTAACTATCTGATATGGAACATTAACTATCTGATATGGAACATTAACTATCTGCCATGGAACATTACCTATCTGCCATGGAACATTAACTATCTGATATGGAACATTAACTATCTGCCATGGAACATTAACTATCTGATATGGAACATTAACTATCTGCCATGGAACATTAACTATCTGCCATGGAACATTAACTATCTGATATGGAACATTAACTATCTGCCATGGAACATTAACTATCTGATATGGAACATTAACTATCTGACATGGAACATTAACTATCTGCCATGGAACATTAACTATCTGATATGGAACATTAACTATCTGATATGGAACATTAACTATCTGATATGGAAGATTAACTATCTGATATGGAACATTAACTATCTGATATGGAACATTAACTATCTGCCGTGGAACATTAACCGTCTGATATTGAACATTAACTATCTGATATGGAACATTAACTATCTGCCGTGGAACATTAACTATCTGCCATGGAACATTAACTATCTGCCATGGAACATTAACTATCTGATATGGAACATTAACTATCTGACATGGAACATTAACTATCTGCCATGGAACATTAACTATCTGCCATGGAACATTAACTATCTGCCGTGGAACATTAACTATCTGATATGGAACATTAACTATCTGATATGGAACATTAACTATCTGATATGGAACATTAACTATCTGACATGGAACATTAACTATCTGCCGTGGAACATTAACTATCTGCCATGGAACATTAACTATCTGCCTTGGAACATTAACTATCTCCCATGGAACATTAACTATCTGCCATGGAACATTAACTATCTGCCATGGAACATTAACTATCTGATATGGAACATTAACTATCTGCCATGGAACATTAACTATCTGATATGGAACATTAACTATCTGATATGGAACATTAACTATCTGCCATGGAACATTAACTATCTGATATGGAACATTAACTATCTGCCATGGAACATTAACTATCTGCCATGGAATATTAACTATCTGATATGGAACATTAACTATCTGATATGGAACATTAACTATCTGATATGGAACATTAACTATCTGCCATGGAACATTAACTATCTGCCATGGAACATTAACTATCTGCCATGGAACATTAACTATCTGATATGGAACATTAACTATCTGCCATGGAATATTAACTATCTGATATGGAACATTAACTATCTGACATGGAACATTAACTATCTGCCGTGGAACATTAACTATCTGCCGTGGAACATTAACTATCTGATATGGAACATTAACTATCTGATATGGAACATTAACTATCTGATATGGAACATTAACTATCTGACATGGAACATTAACTATCTGCCGTGGAACATTAACTATCTGCCATGGAACATTAACTATCTGCCTTGGAACATTAACTATCTCCCATGGAACATTAACTATCTGCCATGGAACATTAACTATCTGCCATGGAAAATTAACTATCTGATATGGAACATTAACTATCTGCCATGGAACATTAACTATCTGATATGGAACATTAACTATCTGATATGGAACATTAACTATCTGCCATGGAACATTAACTATCTGATATGGAACATTAACTATCTGCCATGGAACATTAACTATCTGATATGGAACATTAACTATCTGCCATGGAATATTAACTATCTGATATGGAACATTAACTATCTGCCATGGAACATTAACTATCTGATATGGAACATTAACTATCTGCCATGGAATATTAACTATCTGATATGGAACATTAACTATCTGATATGGAACATTTATCTTCATAATGTTGTGAGTTAGACGACGCCCTCTAAATTCATTTTTCAGAACTAGGTTTGTTGCTAGGACACCCTCTAAATTCCTCTTTCAGAACTAGGTTTGTTGCTAGGACACCCTCTAAATTCATCTTTCAGAACTAGGTTTGTTGCTAGGACACCCTCTAAATTCTTCTTTCAGAACTAGGTTTGTTGCTAGGACACCCTCTAAATTCATCTTTCAGAACTAGGTTTGTTGCTAGGACACCCTCTAAATTCCTCTTTCAGAACTAGGTTTGTTGCTGACATTCTGTGTTTAGCCAATCAGCTAGCAAGCTATTTTGCTGCAGTTAGCTATTCTACCTTGCTGCAGTTAGCTATTCAATCAATCAATCAATTTTATTTTATATAGCCCTTCGTACATCAGCTAATATCTCGAAGTGCTGTACAGACACCCAGCCTAAAACCCCAAACAGCTAGTAATGCAGGTGTAGAAGCACGGTGGCTAGGAAAAACTCCCTAGAAAGGCCAAAACCTAGGAAGAAACCTAGAGAGGAACCAGGCTATGAGGGGTGGCCAGTCCTCTTCTGGCTGTGCCGGGTGGAGATTATAACAGAACTATGCCAAGATTTTCAAAATTTCCATAAATGACAAGCATGGTCAAATAATAATCAGGAATAAATCTCAGTTGGCTTTTCATAGCCGATCATTAAGAGTTGAAAACAGCAGGTCTGGGACAGGTAGGGGTTCCATGACCGCAGGCAGAACAGTTGAAACTGGAATAGCAGCAAGGCCAGGCGGACTGGGGACAGCAAGGAGTCACCACGGCCGGTAGTCCCGACGTATGGTCCTAGGGCTCAGGTCCTCCGAGAGAAAGAAAGAGAGAAGGAGAAAATTAGAGAGAGCCAAGATTTTCAAAATGTTCATAAATGACAAGCATGGTCAAATAATAATCAGGAATAAATCTCAGTTGGCTTTTCATAGCCGATCATTAAGAGTTGAAAACAGCAGGTCTGGGACAGGTAGGGGTTCCGTAACCACAGGCAGAACAGTTGAAACTGGAATAGCAGCAAGGCCAGGCGGACTGGGGACAGCAAGGTGTCATCATGCCCGGTAGTCCTGACGTATGGTCCTAGGGCTCAGGTTCTCAGAGAGAAAGAGAGAACGAGAGAATTAGAGAGAGCATACTTAAATTCACACAGGACACTGGATAAGACAGGAGAAGTACTCCAGGTAACCAACTGACCCTAGCCCCCCGACACAAACTACTGCAGCATAAATACTGGAGGCTGAGACAGGAGCGGTCAGGAGACACTGTGGCCCCATCCGAAGAAACCCCCGGACAGGGCCAAATAGGAAGGATATAACCCCACCCACTTTGCCAAAGCACAGCCCCCGCACCACTAGAGGGAAATCCTCAACCACCAACTTACAATCCTGAGACAAGGCCGAGTATAGCCCACAAAGGTCTCCACCACAGCACAAACCAAGGGGGGGCGCCAACCCAGACAGGAAGATCACGTCAGTAACTCAACCCACTCAAGTGACGCACCCCTCCTAGGGACGGCATGAAAGAGCACCAGCAAGCCAGTGACTCAGCCCCTGTAACAGGGTTAGAGGCAGAGAATCCCAGTGGAGAGAGGGGAACCGGCCTGGCAGAGACAGCAAGGGCGGTTCGTTGCTCCAGAGCCTTTCCGTTCACCTTCACACTCCTGGGCCAGGCTACACTCAATCATATGACCTACTGAAGAGATAAGTCTTCAGTAAAGACTTAAAGGTTGAGACCGAGTCTGCGTCTCTCACATGGGTAGGCAGACTGTTCCATAAAAATGGAGATCTATAGGAGAAAGCCCTGCCTCCCGCTGTTTGCTTAGAAATTCTAGGGACAATTAGGAGGCCTGCGTCTTGTGACCGTAGCGTACGTATTGGTATGTACGGCAGGACCAACTCGGAAAGATAGGTAGGAGCAAGCCCATGTAACGCTTTATAGGTTAACAGTAAAACCTTGAAATCAGCCCTTGCCTTAACAGGAAGCCAGTGTAGGGAAGCTAGCACTGGAGTAATATGATCAAATTTCTTGGTTCTAGTCAGGATTCTAGCAGCCGTATTTAGCACTAACTGAAGTTTATTTAGTGCTTTATCCGGGTAGCCGGAAAGTAGAGCATTGCAGTAGTCTAACCTAGAAGTAACAAATGCATGGATTAATTTTTCTGCATCATTTTTGGACAGAAAATTTCTGATTTTTGCAATGTTACGTAGATGGAAAAAAGCTGTCCTTGAAACAGTCTTGATATGTTCGTCAAAAGAGAGATCAGGGTCAAGAGTAACGCCGAGGTCCTTCACAGTTTTATTTGAGACGACTTTACAACCATCAAGATGAATTGTCAGATTTAACAGAAGATCTCTTTGTTTCTTGGGACCTAGAACAAGCATCTCTGTTTTGTCCGAGTTTAAAAGTAGAAAGTTTTCAGCCATCCACTTCCTTATGTCTGAAACACAGGCTTCTAGCGAGGGCAATTTTGGGGCTTCACCATGTTTCATTGAAATGTACAGCTGTGTGTCATCCGCATAGCAGTGAAAGTTAACATTATGTTTTCGAATAACATCCCCAAGAGGTAAAATATATAGTGAAAACAATAGTGGTCCTAAAACGGAACCTTGAGGAACACCGAAATGTACAGTTGATTTGTCAGAGGACAGACCATTCACAGAGACAAACTGATATCTTTCCGACAGGTAAGATCTAAACCAGGCCAGAACTTGTCCGTGTAGACCAATTTGGGTTTCCAGTCTCTCCAAAAGAATGTGGTGATCGATGGTGTCAAAGGCAGCACTAAGGTCTAGTAGCACGAGGACAGATGCAGAGCCTCGGTCTGACGCCATTAAAAGGTCATTTACCACCTTCACAAGTGCAGTCTCAGTGCTATGATGGGGTCTAAAACCAGACTGAAGCATTTCGTATACATTATTTGTCTTCAGAAAGGCAGTGAGTTGCTGCGCAACAGCTTTTTCTAAAATCTTTGAGAGGAATGGAAGATTCGATATAGGCCGATAGTTTTTTATATTTTCCGGGTCAAGGTTTGGCTTTTTCAAGAGAGGCTTTATCACTGCCACTTTTAGTGAGTTTGGTACACATCCGGTGGATAGAGAGCTGTTTATTATGTTCAACATAGGAGGGCCAAGCACAGGAAGCAGCTCCTTCAGCAGTTTAGTAGGAATAGGATCCAGTATGCAGCTTGAAGGTTTAGAGGCCATGATTATTTTCATCATTGTGTCAAGAGATATAGTACTAAAACACTTAAGTGTCTCTCCCGATCCCAGGCCCTCGCAGAGCTGTGCAGATCCAGGACAGCTAAGCCCTGGAGGAATACGCAGATTCAAAGAGGAGTCCGTAATTTGCTTTCTAATGGTCATGATCTTTTCCTCAAAGAAGTTCATGAATTTATTACTGCTGAAGTGAAAGCCATCCTCTCTTGGGGAATGCTGCTTTTTAGTTAGTTTCGCAACAGTATCAAAAAGAAATTTTGGATTGTTCTTATTTTCCTCGATTAAGTTGGAAAAGTAGGATGAGCGAGCAGCAGTGAGGGCTCTTCGGTACTGCACGGTACTGTCTTTCCAAGCTAGTCGGAAGACTTCCAGTTTGGTGTGGCGCCATTTCCGTTCCAATTTCCTGGAAGCTTGCTTCAAAGCTCGGGTATTTTCTGTATACCAGGGAGCTAGTTTCTTATGACAAATGTTTTTCGTTTTTAGGGGTGCAACTGCATCTAGGGTATTGCGCAAGGTTAAATTGAGTTCCTCAGTTAGGTGGTTAACTGATTTTTGTCCTCTGACGTCCTTGGGTAGGCAGAAGGAGTCTGGAAGGGCATCAAGGAATTTTTGTGTTGTCTGAGAATTTATAGCACGACTTTTGATGCTCCTTGGTTGGGGTCTGAGCAGATTATTTGTTGCGATTGCAAACGTAATAAAATGGTGGTCCGATAGTCCAGGATTATGTGGAAAAACATTAAGATCTACAACATTTATTCCATGGGACAAAACTAGGTCCAGAGTATGACTGTGGCAGTGAGTAGGTCCAGAGACATGTTGGACAAAACCCACTGAGTCGATAATGGCTCCGAAAGACTTTTGGAGTGGGTCTGTGGACTTCTCCATGTGAATATTAAAATCACCAAAAATTAGAATATGATCTGCTATGACTACAAGGTCTGATAGGAATTCAGGAAACTCAGAGAGGAACGCTGTATATGGCCCAGGAGGCCTGTAAACAGTAGCTATAAAAAGTGATTGAGTAGGCTGCATAGATTTCATGACTAGAAGCTCAAAAGACGAAAACGCCATTTTTTTTTTTGTAAATTGAAATTTGCTATCGTAAATGTTAGCAACACCTCCGCCTTTGCGGGATGCACGGGGGATATGGTCACTAGTGTAACCAGGAGGTGAGGCCTCATTTAACACAGTAAATTCATCAGGCTTAAGCCATGTTTCAGTCAGGCCAATCACATCAAGATTATGATCAGTGATTAGTTCATTGACTATGACTGCCTTTGAAGTGAGGGATCTAACATTAAGTAACCCTATTTTGAGATGTGAGGTATCACGATCTCTTTCAATGATGGCAGGAATGGAGGAGGTCTTTATCCTAATAAGATTGCTAAGGCGAACACCGCCATGTTTAGTTTTGCCCAACCTAGGTCGAGGCACAGACACAGTCTCAATGGGTATGGCTGAGCTGACTACACTGACTGTGCTATTGGCAGACTCCACTAAGCTGGCAGGTTGGCTAACAGCCTGCTGCCTGGCCTGCACCCTATTTCATTGTGGGGCTAGAGGAGTTAGAGCCCTGTCTATGTTGGTAGATAAGATGAGAGCACCCCTCCAGCTAGGATGGAGTCCGTCACTCCTCAGCAGGTCAGGCTTGGTCCTGTTTGTGGGTGAGTCCCAGAAAGAGGGCCAATTATCTACAAATTCTATCTTTTGGGAGGGGCAGAAAACAGTTTTCAACCAGCGATTGAGTGCTGAGACTCTGCTGTAGAGCTCGTCACTCCCCCTAACTGGGAGGGGGCCAGAGACAATTACTCGATGCCGACACATCTTTCTAGCTGATTTACACGCTGAAGCTATGTTGCACTTGGTGACCTCTGACTGTTTCATCCTAACATCGTTGGTGCCGACGTGGATAACAATATCTCTATACTCTCTACACTAGCCAGATTTAGCTTTAGCCAGCACCATCTTTAGATTAGCCTTAACGTCGGTAGCCCTGCCCCCTGGTAAACAGTGTATGATCGCTGGGTGATTCGCTTTAAGTCTAATACTGCGGGTAATGGAGTCGCCAATGACTAGGGTTTTCAATTTGTCAGAGCTAATGGTGGGAGCCTTCGGCGTCTCAGACCCCGTAACGGGAGGAGTAGAGACAAGAGAAGACTCAGACTCAGACTCAGACTCCGACTCGCTACATAATGGGGAGAACCGGTTGAAAGTTTCTGTCGGCTGAATGAGCGACACCGGTTGAGCATTCCAACAGCATTTCCCTCCAGAAGCCATGAGAAAGTTGTCCGGCTGCGGGGACTGTGCGGGGGGATTTATACTAACGTTACTATCTGTACTTACTGGTGGCACAGACGCTGTTTCTTCCTTTCCTACACTGAAATTACCCTTGCCTAACGATTGCGTCTGAAGCTGGGCTTGTAGCACAGCTATTCTCGCCGTAAGGCGATCGTTCTCCTGTATATTATGAGTACAGCGACTGCAATTAGAAGACATCATGTTAATGTTACTACTTAGCTTCGGCTGTTGAAGGTGTTGACGAACCATGTCCAGATAAAGCGTCCGGAGTGAAAAAGTTGAATGAGGGAAAAAAGTTGCGATGGAAAAAAACTAAAAATATAAACGGTAATTAAAAACAAAAACAAAACAAAAAAACGTAAAGTTGTCAGCTAGCAAAGTAAAGTTGGCAGCAAAACGCACAGCAACAAAACGCACAGCAACACGTCTGCAGATTCAACAGGAAGTGACGCACCTACACCTACTATCATTAGTGAGGTTCTATTCTTAGTGAGGTTCTATTCTACCTTGCTGCAGTTAGCTATTCTACCTTGCTGCAGTTAGCTATTCTACCTTGCTGCAGTTAGCTATTCTACCTTGCTGTAGTTAGCTATTCTACCTGATATTGATCAGACAAGTCCCAAAGTGTACCCTGTTTCTGGTGTATGTATTTAATAATACTTTGCTACAAAAAAAATTCTATATCAAGTTCAACGTTGTGTTCCTTTTTGTCTGGATGTTCTCTCAGGTATAAAGGTGATAAGTTGATCAGCCGTCGTCCAGAGTTCAACAGGATGCGTCTCCATCAGCACTATAACTTAGAGATCAGAGACGTTCACCCTGAGGATGCTGGGAACTACACCGTCCTCCTCAAGAACACCGCGGCCTTGCTGGAGAGGAGAATCACCATCACACTCATCGTCAACGGTAACCATCACCATAACCATCACACTCATCGTCAACGGTAACCATCACCATAACATCACCCTCATCGTCAACGGTAACCATCACCATTACCATCACACTCATCGTCAACGGTATCCATCACCCTAACCATCACACTCATCATCAAAGGTAACCATCACCATCACTCTCAGTGGTGTAGTTCAACACACATTCTCAGCGGTGTAGTTGAACCCACACTCTCAGCGGTGTAGTTGAACCCACACTCTCAGCGGTGTAGTTGAACACACATTCTCAGCGGTGTAGTTGAACACTCTCAGCGGTGTAGTTGAACACACACTCTCAGCGGTGTAGTTGAACACACACTCAGCGGTGTAGTTGAACACTCTCAGCGGTGTAGTTGAACACACATTCTCAGCAGTGTAGCTGAACACTCAGCGGTGTAGTTGAACACACGCTCTCAGTGGTGTAGTTGAACACTCTCAGTGGCGTAGTTGAACACTCTCAGCGGTGTAGTTGAACCCACACTCTTAGCGGTGTAGTTGAACACACATTCTCAGCGGTGTAGTTGAACACTCTCAGCGGTGTAGTTGAACACTCTCAGCGGCGTAGGTGAACACTCTCAGCGGTGTAGTTGAACCCACACTCTTAGCTGTGTAGTTGAACACACATTCTCAGCGGTGTAGTTGAACACTCTCAGCGGTGTAGTTGAACACACACTCTCAGCGGTGTAGTTGAACACACACTCAGCGGTGTAGTTGAACACTCTCAGCGGTGTAGTTGAACACACATTCTCAGCAGTGTAGCTGAACACTCAGCGGTGTAGTTGAACACACGCTCTCAGTGGTGTAGTTGAACACTCTCAGTGGCGTAGTTGAACACTCAGCGGTGTAGTTGAACACTCAGTGGTGTAGAGTAACACTCTCAGCGGTGTAGTTGAACACTCAGCGGTGTAGTTGAACACTCTCAGGGGTGTAGTTGAACACTCTCAGTGGTGTAGTTGAACACTCTCAGCGGTGTAGCTGAACACACATACACTCTCAGCGGTGTAGTTGAACACTCTCAGCAGCGTAGTTGAACACTCTCAGCGGCGTAGTTGAACACTCAGCGGTGTAGTTGAACACTCAGTGGTGTAGAGTAACACTCTCAGCAGCGTAGTTGAACACTCTCAGCGGCGTAGTTGAACACTCAGCGGTGTAGTTGAACACTCAGTGGTGTAGAGTAACACTCTCAGCAGCGTAGTTGAACACTCTCAGCAGCGTAGTTGAACACTCAGCGGTGTAGTTGAACACTCAGTGGTGTAGAGTAACACTCTCAGCAGCGTAGTTGAACACTCTCAGTGGTGTAGTTGAACACTCTCAGCGGTGTAGTTGAACACTCTCAGCGGTGTAATTGAACACTCTCAGCGGTGTAGTTGAACACTCTCAGCGGTGTAGCTGAACACACACACACACTCTCAGCGGTGTAGTTGAACACTCTCAGTGGTGTAATTGAACACTCTCAGCGGTGTAGTTGAACACTCTCAGCGGTGAAGTTTAACACTCTCAGCGGTGTAGTTAAACACTCTCAACGGTGTAGCTGAACACACACACACACACTCAGTGGTGTAGGTGAACACTCTCAGCGGAGTAGTTGAACACTCTCAGCGGTGTAGCTGTACACACACACACACTCTCAGCGGTGTAGGTGAACACTCTCAGTGGTGTAGCTGAACACACACACACGCTCAGCGGTGTAGGTGAACACTCTCAGCGGTGTAGTTTAACACTCTCAGCGGTGTAGTTGAACACTCTCAGCGGTGTAGTTTAACACTCTCAGCGGTGTAGCTGAACACACACACACACGGTCAGTGGTGTAGGTGAACACTCTCAGCGGTGTAGCTGTACACACACACACACTCTCAGCGGTGTAGTTGAACACTTTCAGTAGTGTAACTGTACACACACACACTCTCGGCGGTGTAGTTGAACACTCTCAGCGGTCTAGGTGAACACTCTCAGCGGTGTAGGTGAACACTTTCAGCAGTGTAGCTGAACACACACACACACTCAGTGGTGTAGGTGAACACTCTCAGCGGAGTAGTTGAACACTCTCAGCGGTGTAGCTGTACACACACACACTCTTGGCAGTGTAGTTGAACACGCTCAGCGGTGTAGGTGAACACTCTCAGCGGTGTAGTTCAACACTCTCAGCGGTGTAGTTCAACACTCTCAGCGGTGTAGTTGAACACTCTCGGCGGTGTTGTTGAACACTCTCAGCGGTGTAGGTGAACACTCTCAGTGGTGTAGGTGAACACTCTCAGTGGTGTAGATGAACACTCTCAGTGGTGTAGCTGAACACACACACACGCTCAGCGGTGTAGTTTAACACTCTCAGCGGTGTAGTTGAACACTCTCAGCGGTGTAGCTGAACACACACACACGCTCAGCGGTGTAGTTTAACACTCTCAGCGGTGTAGTTCAACACTCTCAGCGGTGTAGTTGAACACTCTCAGCGATGTAGCTGAACACACACACACTCTCAGCGGAGTAGCTGTACACACACACACTCTCAGCGGTGTAGCTGTACACACACACACACTCTCGGCGGTCTAGGTGAACACTCTCAGTGATGTAGGTGAACACTCTCAGCGGTGTAGGTGAACACTCTCAGCGGTGTAGGTGAACACTCTCAGCGGTGTAGGTGAACACTCTCAGCGGTGTAGGTGAACACTCTCAGCGGTGTAGGTGAACACTCTCAGCTGTGTAGGTGAACACTCTCAGCTGTGTAGGTGAACATTCTCAGTGGTGTAGGTGAACACTCTCAGCGGTGTAGGTGAACACTCTCAGCGGTGTAGGTGAACACTCTCAGCGGTGTAGGTGAACACTCTCAGCGGTGTAGGTGAACACTCTCAGCGGTGTAGGTGAACACTCTCAGCGGCGTAGGTGAACACTCTCAGCGGCGTAGGTGAACACTCTCAGCAGCGTAGTTGAACACTCTCAGCGGCGTAGTTGAACACTCAGCGGTGTAGTTGAACACTCAGTGGTGTAGAGTAACACTCTCAGCAGCGTAGTTGAACACTCTCAGCAGCGTAGTTGAACACTCAGCGGTGTAGTTGAACACTCAGTGGTGTAGAGTAACACTCTCAGCAGCGTAGTTGAACACTCTCAGTGGTGTAGTTGAACACTCTCAGCGGTGTAGTTGAACACTCTCAGCGGTGTAATTGAACACTCTCAGCGGTGTAGTTGAACACTCTCAGCGGTGTAGCTGAACACACACACACACTCTCAGCGGTGTAGGTGAACACTCTCAGTGGTGTAGCTGAACACACACACACGCTCAGCGGTGTAGGTGAACACTCTCAGCTGTGTAGGTGAACATTCTCAGTGGTGTAGGTGAACACTCTCAGCGGTGTAGGTGAACACTCTCAGCGGTGTAGGTGAACACTCTCAGCGGTGTAGGTGAACACTCTCAGCGGTGTAGGTGAACACTCTCAGCGGTGTAGGTGAACACTCTCAGCGGCGTAGGTGAACACTCTCAGCGGCGTAGGTGAACACTCTCAGCAGCGTAGTTGAACACTCTCAGCGGCGTAGTTGAACACTCAGCGGTGTAGTTGAACACTCAGTGGTGTAGAGTAACACTCTCAGCAGCGTAGTTGAACACTCTCAGCAGCGTAGTTGAACACTCAGCGGTGTAGTTGAACACTCAGTGGTGTAGAGTAACACTCTCAGCAGCGTAGTTGAACACTCTCAGTGGTGTAGTTGAACACTCTCAGCGGTGTAGTTGAACACTCTCAGCGGTGTAATTGAACACTCTCAGCGGTGTAGTTGAACACTCTCAGTGGTGTAATTGAACACTCTCAGCGGTGTAGTTGAACACTCTCAGCGGTGAAGTTTAACACTCTCAGCGGTGTAGTTAAACACTCTCAACGGTGTAGCTGAACACACACACACACACTCAGTGGTGTAGGTGAACACTCTCAGCGGAGTAGTTGAACACTCTCAGCGGTGTAGCTGTACACACACACACACTCTCAGCGGTGTAGGTGAACACTCTCAGTGGTGTAGCTGAACACACACACACGCTCAGCGGTGTAGGTGAACACTCTCAGCGGTGTAGTTTAACACTCTCAGCGGTGTAGCTGAACACACACACACACGGTCAGTGGTGTAGGTGAACACTCTCAGCGGTGTAGCTGTACACACACACACACTCTCAGCGGTGTAGTTGAACACTTTCAGCAGTGTAACTGTACACACACACACTCTCGGCGGTGTAGTTGAACACTCTCAGCGGTCTAGGTGAACACTCTCAGCGGTGTAGGTGAACACTTTCAGCAGTGTAGCTGAACACACACACACACTCAGTGGTGTAGGTGAACACTCTCAGCGGAGTAGTTGAACACTCTCAGCGGTGTAACTGTACACACACACACTCTTGGCAGTGTAGTTAAACACGCTCAGCGGTGTAGGTGAACACTCTCAGCGGTGTAGTTCAACACTCTCAGCGGTGTAGTTCAACACTCTCAGCGGTGTAGTTGAACACTCTCGGCGGTGTTGTTGAACACTCTCAGCGGTGTAGGTGAACACTCTCAGTGGTGTAGGTGAACACTCTCAGTGGTGTAGGTGAACACTCTCAGTGGTGTAGCTGAACACACACACACGCTCAGCGGTGTAGTTTAACACTCTCAGCGGTGTAGTTGAACACTCTCAGCGGTGTAGCTGAACACACACACACACGCTCAGTGGTGTAGGTGAACACTCTCAGCGGTGTAGTTCAACACTCTCAGCGGTGTAGTTGAACACTCTCAGCGCTGTAGCTGAACACACACACACTCTCAGCGGAGTAGCTGTACACACACACACTCTCAGCGGTGTAGCTGTACACACACACACACTCTCGGCGGTCTAGGTGAACACTCTCAGTGATGTAGGAGAACACTCTCAGCGGTGTAGGTGAACACTCTCAGCGGTGTAGGTGAACACTCTCAGCGGTGTAGGTGAACACTCTCAGTGGTGTAGGTGAACACTCTCAGCGGTGTAGGTGAACACTCTCAGCTGTGTAGGTGAACACTCTCAGCTGTGTAGGTGAACATTCTCAGTGGTGTAGGTGAACACTCTCAGCGGTGTAGGTGAACACTCTCAGCGGTGTAGGTGAACACTCTCAGCGGCGTAGGTGAACACTCTCAGCGGTGTAGTTGAACACTCTCAGCGGTGTAGGTGAACACTCTCAGCGGTGTAGTTGAACACTCTCAGCGGCGTAGGTGAACACTTTCAGCGGCGTAGGTGAACACTCTCAGCGGTGTAGTTGAACTGAGTGTGATTTATTTTGCCAGTACAATAAAACCAATGGAATATCTACATATCTACATTGGTTACTACGTGATTCCATATGTGTTATTTCATAGTTTTGATGTTTTTGCTATTATTCTACAATGTAGAAAAACCCTTGAATGAGTAGGTGTGTCCAAACTTTTGACTGATACTGTATGTATTTGACCAAAGTCTGATACTCTGATTAGAGTCTCCCTCGTCACTCTACCTTCCCCTTCACTCCCCTTCCTCCCCATCGTTCTACCCCCCCCCCCCCCCCCCTCTCTCTCAGTTCCCCCTCAGATCCATGAGAAGGAAATAGCGGCCCCCTCTAGCCCATATCGCCGTGGCAGCAGCCAGACCCTCACCTGTACAGGGTACGGACATCCCGCCCCCAACATCACCTGGCAGTGGAGGAGATGGAGCCCCTGTGGCCTCAACAGCACCCAACACATGTAAGACACACCCACACCTGTATATACAGTACACACAGCCCAGCCTGGAAGACACACCCACACCTGTATATACCGTACACACAGCCCAGCCTGGAAGACACACCCACACCTGTATATACCGTACACACAGCCCAGCCTGGAAGACACACCCACACCTGTATATACAGTACACACAGCCCAGCCTGGAAGACACACCCACACCTGTATATACAGTACACACAGCCCAGCCTGGAAGACACACCCACACCTGTATATACAGTACACACAGCCCAGCCTGGAAGACACACCCACACCTGTATATACAGTACACACAGCCCAGCCTGGAAGACACACCCACACCTGTATATACCGTACACACAGCCCAGCCTGGAAGACACACCCACACCTGTATATACAGTACACACAGCCCAGCCTGGAAGACACACCCACACCTGTATATACCGTACACACAGCCCAGCCTGGAAGACACACCCACACCTGTATATACAGTACACACAGCCCAGCCTGGAAGACACACCCACACCTGTATATACAGTACACACAGCCCAGCCTGGAAGACACACCCACACCTGTATATATAGTACACACAGCCCAGCCTGGAAGACACACCCACACCTGTATATACAGTACACACAGCCCAGCCTGGAAGACACACCCACACCTGTATATACAGTACACACAGCCCAGCCTGGAAGACACACCCACACCTGTATATACAGTACACACAGCCCAGCCTGGAAGACACACCCACACCTGTATATACAGTACACACAGCCCAGCCTGGAAGACACACCCACACCTGTATATACAGTACACACAGCCCAGCCTGGAAGACACACCCACACCTGTATATACAGTACACACAGCCCAGCCTGGAAGACACACCCACACCTGTATATACAGTACACACAGCCCAGCCTGGAAGACACACCCACACCTGTATATACAGTACACACAGCCCAGCCTGGAAGACACACCCACACCTGTATATACAGTACACACAGCCCAGCCTGGAAGACACACCCACACCTGTATATACAGTACACACAGCCCAGCCTGGAAGACACACCCACACCTGTATATACAGTACACACAGCCCAGCCTGGAAGACACACCCACACCTGTATATACAGTACACACAGCCCAGCCTGGAAGACACACCCACACCTGTATATACAGTACACACAGCCCAGCCTGGAAGACACACCCACACCTGTATATACCGTACACACAGCCCAGCCTGGAAGACACACCCACACCTGTATATACCGTACACACAGCCCAGCCTGGAAGACACACCCACACCTGTATATACCGTACACACAGCCCAGCCTGGAAGACACACCCACACCTGTATATACAGTACACACAGCCCAGCCTGGAAGACACACCCACACCTGTATATACAGTACACACAGCCCAGCCTGGAAGACACACCCACACCTGTATATACCGTACACACAGCCCAGCCTGGAAGACACACCCACACCTGTATATACAGTACACACAGCTCAGCCTGGAAGACACACCCACACCTGTATATACAGTACACACAGCCCAGCCTGGAAGACACACCCACACCTGTATATACCGTACACACAGCCCAGCCTGGAAGACACACCCACACCTGTATATACAGTACACACAGCCCAGCCTGGAAGACACACCCACACCTGTATATACAGTACACACAGCCCAGCCTGTAAGACACACCCACACCTGTATATACAGTACACACAGCCCAGCCTGGAAGACACACCCACACCTGTATATACAGTACACACAGCCCAGCCTGGAAGACACACCCACACCTGTATATACAGTACACACAGCCCAGCCTGGAAGACACACCCACACCTGTATATACAGTACACACAGCCCAGCCTGGAAGACACACCCACACCTGTATATACAGTACACACAGCCCAGCCTGGAAGACACACCCACACCTGTATATACCGTACACACAGCCCAGCCTGGAAGACACACCCACACCTGTATATACAGTACACACAGCCCAGCCTGGAAGACACACCCACACCTGTATATACCGTACACACAGCCCAGCCTGGAAGACACACCCACACCTGTATATACAGTACACACAGCCCAGCCTGGAAGACACACCCACACCTGTATATACCGTACACACAGCCCAGCCTGGAAGACACACCCACACCTGTATATACAGTACACACAGCCCAGCCTGGAAGACACACCCACACCTGTATATACAGTACACACAGCCCAGCCTGGAAGACACACCCACACCTGTATATACCGTACACACAGCCCAGCCTGGAAGACACACCCACACCTGTATATACAGTACACACAGCCCAGCCTGGAAGACACACCCACACCTGTATATACCGTACACACAGCCCAGCCTGGAAGACACACCCACACCTGTATATACAGTGCACACAGCCCAGCCTGGAAGACACACCCACACCTGTATATACAGTACACACAGCCCAGCCTGGAAGACACACCCACACCTGTATATACAGTACACACAGCCCAGCCTGGAAGACACACCCACACCTGTATATACAGTACACACAGCCCAGCCTGGAAGACACACCCACACCTGTATATACCGTACACACAGCCCAGCCTGGAAGACACACCCACACCTGTATATACAGTACACACAGCCCAGCCTGGAAGACACACCCACACCTGTATATACAGTACACACAGCCCAGCCTGGAAGACACACCCACACCTGTATATACAGTACACACAGCCCAGCCTGGAAGACACACCCACACCTGTATATACAGTACACACAGCCCAGCCTGGAAGACACACCCACACCTGTATATACAGTACACACAGCCCAGCCTGGAAGACACACCCACACCTGTATATACCGTACACACAGCCCAGCCTGGAAGATTTACACACAACCCATACTGTTGTGGCTGTTTCTGTGTGTGTGTGTGTGTGTGTGTGTACATGCATGTAAGACACACCCACACCTGAGCTTTAAACCTGCAAAAGTTCCTCTCCGCCAACAAGAGGGGTGTGGAGAGTGCCCAAAGACGTGGTGATATGTAGACGTGGTGATATATGGACGTGGTGATATATAGACGTGGTGATATATAGACGTGGTGATATATAGACGTGGTGATATATAGACGTGGTGATAGATAGACGTGGTGATAGATAGACGTGGTGATAGATAGACGTGGTGATATATAGACGTGGTGATATATAGACGTGGTGCCGTGGTGATATATAGACTTGGTGATAGATAGACGTGGTGATAGATAGACGTGGTGATAGATAGACGTGGTGATATATAGACGTGGTGATAGATAGACGTGGTGATAGATAGACGTGGTGATATATAGACGTGGTGATATATAGACGTGGTGATAGATAGACGTGGTGATAGATAGACGTGGTGATATATAGACGTGGTGATAGATAGACGTGGTGATATATAGACGTGGTGATATATAGACGTGGTGACGTGGTGATATATAGACGTGGTGATATATAGACGTGGTGATAGATAGACGTGGTGATTGATAGACGTGGTGATATATAGACGTGGTGATAGACAGACGTGGTGATAGATAGACGTGGTGATAGATAGACGTGGTAATATATAGACGTGGTGATATATAGACGTGGTGATATATAGACGTGGTGATAGATAGACGTGGTGATAGATAGACGTGGTGATAGATAGACGTGGTGATATATAGACGTGGTGAGAGATAGACGTGGTGATAGATAGACGTGGTGATATATAGACGTGGTGAGAGATAGACGTGGTGATATATAGACGTGGTGATAGATAGACGTGGTGATATATAGACGTGGTGATATATAGACGTGGTGATATATAGACGTGGTGATATATAGACGTGGTGATATATAGACGTGGTGATAGATAGACGTGGTGATATATAGACGTGGTGATAGATAGACGTGGTGACGTGGTGATATATAGACGTGGTGATAGATAGACGTGGTGACGTGGTGATATATAGACGTGGTGATAGATAGACGTGGTGATATATAGACGTGGTGATATATAGACGTGGTGACGTGGTGATAGATAGACGTGGTGATATATAGACGTGGTGATTTCCAGGATGTTATATCCCCAGGATGTTCCCCAACGCTGGAAGGGGGTCCTGAGTGAAAAACTTTGGGAACCCCTGATCTATATGACCAAAATATATATATGAAAATGAACATACCAAGATGAACTGCAAAGCACACTGGTTATTATCATTGGCCTTAT
>NC_092092.1:88700679-88708179 GCF_045679555.1 Salvelinus alpinus | reverse complement strand
CTCCCTCCCTCCCTCCCTCCCTCCCTCACTCACTCCCTCCCCCCTCCCTCCCTCCCTCCCTCCCTCCCTCCCTCCCTCCCCCCTCCCTCCCTCCCTCCCCCCCTCCCTCCCTCCCTCCCTCCCTCCTCCAGCTATCCCAGAAGGGTTCAGTGTAGAGCTGGGTCCGTCTGAGGAACCTCTGGAGCAGGAGGAGGTGTCGCTAAGCTGCATCGCTGACAACTACACCTACGAACAGCTCACCTGGTACAGACTGGACCCACAGGTAACAGCTCACCTGGTACAGACTGGACCCACAGGTAACAGCTCACCTGGTACAGACTGGATCCTCAGGTAACAGCTCACCTGGTACAGACTGGATCCTCAGGTAACAGCTCACCTGGTACAGACTGGACCCACAGGTAACAGCTCACCTGGTACAGACTGGACCCACAGGTAACAGCTCACCTGGTACAGACTGGACCCACAGGTAACAGCTCACCTGGTACAGACTGGATCCTCAGGTAACAGCTCACCTGGTACAGACTGGACCCACAGGTAACAGCTCACCTGGTACAGACTGGACCCACAGGTAACAGCTCACCTGGTACAGACTGGATCCTCAGGTAACAGCTCACCTGGTACAGACTGGATCCTCAGGTAACAGCTCACCTGGTACAGACTGGATCCTCAGGTAACAGCTCACCTGGTACAGACTGGATCCTCAGGTAACAGCTCACCTGGTACAGACTGGAACCACAGGTAACAGCTCACCTGATACAGACTGGACCCACAGGTAACAGCTCACCTGGTACAGACTGGATCCTCAGGTAACAGCTCACCTGGTACAGACTGGATCCTCAGGTAACAGCTCACCTGGTACAGACTGGATCCTCAGGTAACAGCTCACCTGGTACAGACTGGAACCACAGGTAACAGCTCACCTGGTACAGACTGGACCCACAGGTAACAGCTCACCTGGTACAGACTGGATCCTCAGGTAACAGCTCACCTGGTACAGACTGGAACCACAGGTAACAGCTCACCTGGTACAGACTGGACCCACAGGTAACAGCTCACCTGGTACAGACTGGACCCACAGGTAACAACTCACCTGGTACAGACTGGACCCACAGGTAGCAGGTTACCTGGTACAGACTGGACCCACAGGTAACAGCTCACCTGGTACAGACTGGACCCACAGGTAACAGCTCACCTGGTACAGACTGGACCCACAGGTAACAACTCACCTGGTACAGATTGGACCCACAGGTAACAACTCACCTGGTACAGACTGGAACCACAGGTAACAACTCACCTGGTACAGACTGGACCCACAGGTAACAACTCACCTGGTATAGACTGGACCCACAGGTAACAGCTCCCATGGTACAGACTGGACCCACAGGTAACAGCTCACCTGGTACAGACTGGACCCACAGGTAACAGTTCACCTGGTACAGACTGGACTCACAGGTAACAGCTCACCTGGTACAGACTGAACCCACAGGTAACAGGTTACCTGGTACAGACTGGACCCACAGGTAACAGCTCACCTGGTACAGACTGGACCCACAGGTAACAGCTCACCTGGTACAGACTGGACCCACAGGTAACAACTCACCTGGTACAGACTGGACCCACAAGTAGCAGGTTACCTGGTACAGACTGGACCCACAGGTAACAGCTCACCTGGTACAGACTGGACCCACAGGTAACAGCTCACCTGGTACAGACTGGACCCACAGGTAACAACTCACCTGGTACAGATTGGACCCACAGGTAACAACTCACCTGGTACAGACTGGAACCACAGGTAACAACTCACCTGGTACAGACTGGACCCACAGGTAACAACTCACCTGGTATAGACTGGACCCACAGGTAACAGCTCCCATGGTACAGACTGGACCCACAGGTAACAGCTCACCTGGTACAGACTGGACCCACAGGTAACAGCTCACCTGGTACAGACTGGACCCACAGGTAACAGCTCACCTGGTACAGACTGGACCCACAGGTAACAGCTCACCTGGTACAGATTGAACTCACAGGTAACAGCTCACCTGGTACAGACTGGACCCACAGGTCACAGCTCACCTGGTACAGACTGGACCCACAGGTAGAGAGAATGGCACACTGAATGTTCTTAATGCTACAGTAGTTTAGTTTGGTTGTGACTGTCAAGTTAATATCCCAGACTTATCTCTCTCTCTCTCTCTCTCTCTCTCTCTCTCTCTCTCTCTCTCTCTCTCTCTCTCTCTCTCTCTCTCTCTCTCTCTCTCTCTCTCTCTCTCTCTCTCTCTCTCTCTCTCTCTCTCTCTCTCTCTCCCTCTCTCTCTTTCTCTCTCTCTCTCTCTCTCTCTCTCTCTCTCTCTCTCTCTCTCTCTCTGTCTCTCTCTCTCTCTCTCTCTCTCTGTCTCTCTGTCTCTCTCTCTCTCTCTGTCTCTCTCTCTCTCTCTGTCTCCAGGCGCTGCAGGATGAGAGTGGTAAACCTCTGGAGCTGGACTGTCGTAGTGTCCACCTGTACGCTGACCGCCTGGATGGACAACTGACCTATCAGGAGCGGTCTAACAGCTGGGTCCTGGAGATGACTATAGCTAGCATCACGCTACAGGATGAAGGGAACTATGTCTGTGAGGTTCAGAATAGGAGGAGCCAAGAGAAGCACTGTCTACGCAAATACATATCGGTTAAAGGTGAGGGGAGAGAAGCACTGTCTACGCAAATACATATCGGTTAAAGGTGAGAGGGAGAGAAACACTGTCTACGCAAATACATATCGGTTAAAGGTGAGAGGGAGAGAAACACTGTCTACGCAAATACATATCGGTTAAAGGTGAGGGGGAGAGAAACACTGTCTACGCAAATACATATCGGTTAAAGGTGAGGGGGAGAGAAACACTGTCTATGTAAATACATATCGGTTAAAGGTGAGGGGGAGAGAAACACTGTCTACGCAAATACATATCGGTTAAAGGTGAGGGGGAGAGAAACACTGTCTACGTAAATACATATCGGTTAAAGGTGAGGGGGAGAGAAACACTGTCTACGCAAATACATATCGGTTAAAGGTGAGGGGGAGAGAAACACTGTCTACGCAAATACATATCGGTTAAAGGTGAGGGGGAGAGAAACACTGTCTACGCAAATACATATCCGTTAAAGGTGAGGGGGAGAGAAACACTGTATACCAAATACATATCGGTTAAAGGTGAGGGGGAGAGAAACACTGTCTACGCAAATACATATCGGTTAAAGGTGAGGGGGAGAGAAACACTGTCTATGTAAATACATATCGGTTAAAGGTGAGGGGGAGAGAAACACTGTCTACGCAAATACATATCGGTTAAAGGTGAGGGGGAGAGAAACACTGTCTACGCAAATACATATCGGTTAAAGGTGAGGGGGAGAGAAACACTGTATACCAAATACATATCGGTTAAAGGTGAGGGGGAGAGAAACACTGTCTACGCAAATACATATCGGTTAAAGGTGAGGGGGAGAGAAACACTGTCTACGCAAATACATATCGGTTAAAGGTGAGGGGGAGAGAAACACTGTCTACGCAAATACATATCGGTTAAAGGTGAGAGGGAGAAACACAGGCCTCACACACAGAGGAACGTAGGTCTCACACACAGAGTAACGTAGGTCTCACACACAGAGGAACGTAGGTCTCACACACAGAGGAACGTAGGTCTCACACACAGAGGAACGTAGGTCTCACACACAGAGGAACGTAGGTCTCACACACAGAGGAACGTAGGTCTCACACACAGAGGAACGTAGGTCTCACACACAGAGGAACGTAGGTCTCACACACAGAGGAACGTAGGTCTCACACACAGAGGAACGTAGGTCTCACACACAGAGGAATGTACGTCTCACACACAGAGGAACGTAGGTCTCACACACACAGAGGAACGTAGGCCTCACACACAGAGGAATGTAGGTCTCACACACAGAGGGACGTAGGTCTCACACACAGAGGAACGTAGGTCTCACACACAGAGGAATGTACATCTCACACACAGAGGGACGTAGGACTCACACACAGAGGAACGTAGGCCTCACACACAGAGGAACGTAGGTCTCACACACACAGAGGAACGTAGGCCTCACACACAGAGGAATGTAGGTCTCACACACAGAGGAACGTAGGTCTCACACACAGAGGAACGTAGGTCTCACACACAGAGGAACGTAGGTCTCACACACAGAGGAATGTACGTCTCACACACAGAGGGACGTAGGACTCACACACAGAGGAACGTAGGCCTCACACACAGAGGAACGTAGGTCTCACACACAGAGGAACGTAGGTCTCACACACAGAGGAACGTAGGCCTCACACACAGAGGAACGTAGGCCTCACACACAGAGGAACGTAGGTCTCACACACAGAGGAACGTAGGCCTCACACACAGAGGAACGTAGGTCTCACACACAGAGGAACGTAGGTCTCACACACAGAGGAACGTAGGTCTCACACACAGAGGAACGTAGACCTCACACACAGAGGAACGTAGGCCTCACACACAGAGGAACGTAGGCCTCACACACAGAGGAACCTGTACGTCTCACACACAGAGGAACGTAGGCCTCACACACAGAGAAACTTAGGTCTCACACACAGAGGAACGTAGGTCTCACACACAGAGGACCGTAGGTCTCACACACACAGAGGAACGTAGGCCTCACACACAGAGGAACGTAGGCCTCACACACAGAGGAACGTAGGTCTCACACACAGAGGAACGTAGGTCTCACACACAGAGGAACGTAGGCCTCACACACAGAGGAACGTAGGCCTCACACACAGAGGAACGTAGGTCTCACACACAGAGGAACGTAGGTCTCACACACACAGAGGAACGTAGGCCTCACACACAGAGGAACGTAGGTCTCACACACAGAGGAACGTAGGTCTCACACACAGAGGAACATAGGCCTCACACACAGAGGAACGTAGGCCTCACACACAGAGGAACGTAGGTCTCACACACAGAGGAACGTAGGTCTCACACACAGAGGAACGTAGGCCTCACACACAGAGGAACGTAGGTCTCACACACAGAGGAACGTAGGTCTCACACACAGAGGAACGTAGGCCTCACACACAGAGGAACTTAGGTCTCACACACAGAGGAACGTACGTCTCACACACAGAGGAACGTAGGCCTCACACACAGAGTAACATAGGTCTCACACACAGAGTAACGTAGGTCTCACACACAGAGGAACGTAGGTCTCACACACAGAGGAATGTACGTCTCACACACAGAGGAATGTACGTCTCACACACAGAGGAACGTAGGCCTCACACACAGAGGAACGTACGTCTCACACACAGAGGAACGTAGGCCTCACACACAGAGGAACATAGACATAAACATACACTAGTCCCCAAGAGGAAGGGGTTAAACATACACTAGTCCCCTAGAGGAAGGGGTTAAACATACACTAGTCCCCTAGAGGAAGGGGTTAAACATACACTAGTCCCCTAGAGGAAGGGGTTAAACATACACTAGTCCCCTAGAGGAAGGGGTTAAACATACACTAGTCCCCTAGAGGAAGGGGTTAAACATACACTAGTCTCCTAGAGGAACGGGTTAAACATACACTAGTCCCCTAGAGGAAGGGGTTAAACATACACTAGTCCCTCAAAGGGGTTAAACATACACTAGTCCCCTAGAGGAAGGGGTTAAACATACACTAGTCCCCTAGAGGAAGGGGTTAAACATACACTAGTCTCCTAGAGGAAGAGGTTAAACATACACTAGTCCCCTAGAGGAAGGGGTTAAACATACACTAGTCCCTCAAAGGGGTTAAACATACACTAGTCCCCTAGAGGAAGGGGTTAAACATACACTAGTCCCCTAGAGGAAGGGGTTAAACATACACTAGTCTCCTAGAGGAAGAGGTTAAACATACACTAGTCCCCTAGAGGAAGGGGTTAAACATACACTAGTCCCCTAGAGGAAGGGGTTAAACATACACTAGTCCCCTAGAGGAAGGGGTTAAACATACACTAGTCCCCTAGAGGAAGGGGTTAAACATACACTAGTCCCCTAGAGGAAGAGGTTAAACATACACTAGTCCCCTAGAGGAAGGGGTTAAACATACACTAGTCCCCTAGAGGAAGGGGTTAAACATACACTAGTCCCCTAGAGGAAGGGGTTAAACATACACTAGTCCCCTAGAGGAAGGGGTTAAACATACACTAGTCTCCTAGAGGAAGAGGTTAAACATACACTAGTCCCCTAGAGGAAGGGGTTAAACATACACTAGTCCCTCAAAGGGGTTAAACATACACTAGTCCCCTAGAGGAAGGGGTTAAACATACACTAGTCCCCTAGAGGAAGGGGTTAAACATACACTAGTCTCCTAGAGGAAGAGGTTAAACATACACTAGTCCCCTAGAGGAAGGGGTTAAACATACACTAGTCCCCTAGAGGAAGGGGTTAAACATACACTAGTCCCCTAGAGGAAGGGGTTAAACATACACTAGTCCCCTAGAGGAAGGGGTTAAACATACACTAGTCCCCTAGAGGAAGGGGTTAAACATACACTAGTCCCCTAGAGGAAGGGGTTAAACATACACTAGTCCCCTAGAGGAAGGGGTTAAACATACACTAGTCCCCTCGAGGAAGGGGTTAAACATACACTAGTCTCCTAGAGGAAGGGGTTAAACATACACTAGTCCCCTAGAGGAAGGGGTTAAACATACACTAGTCCCCTAGAGGAAGGGGTTAAACATACACTAGTCCCTCAAAGGGGTTAAACATACACTAGTCCCCTAGAGGAAGGGGTTAAACATACACTAGTCCCCTAGAGGAACGGGTTAAACATACACTAGTCCCCTAGAGGAACGGGTTAAACATACACTAGTCCCCTCGAGGAAGGGGTTAAACATACACTAGTCTCCTAGAGGAAGGGGTTAAACATACACTAGTCCCCTAGAGGAAGGGGTTAAACATACACTAGTCCCCTAGAGGAAGGGGTTAAACATACACTAGTCCCTCAAAGGGGTTAAACATACACTAGTCCCCTAGAGGAAGGGGTTAAACATACACTAGTCTCCTAGAGGAACGGGTTAAACATACACTAGTCCCCTAGAGGAAGGGGTTAAACATACACTAGTCCCCTAGAGGAAGGGGTTAAACATACACTAGTCCCTCGAAAGGGGTTAAACATACACTAGTCCCCTAGAGGAAGGGGTTAAACATACACTAGTCCCCTAGAGGAAGGGGTTAAACATACACTAGTCTCCTAGAGGAAGAGGTTAAACATACACTAGTCCCCTAGAGGAAGGGGTTAAACATACACTAGTCCCCTAGAGGAAGGCGTTAAACATACACTAGTCCCCTAGAGGAAGGGGTTAAACATACACTAGTCCCCTAGAGGAAGGGGTTAAACATACACTAGTCCCCTAGAGGAAGGGGTTAAACATACACTAGTCCCCTAGAGGAAGGGGTTAAACATACACTAGTCCCCTAGAGGAAGGGGTTAAACATACAC
>NC_092092.1:88658179-88695679 GCF_045679555.1 Salvelinus alpinus | reverse complement strand
TGTACTTTGGAGACATTAAATACATGAAATGTGGAGAGAATGAGAGATGGCGTGTATAGAGAGGGAAACGAAAGGGAGGGAGAAGGAGGGAGGGAGTGAGGATTGGCTGGGCTTGACAGTAGGATCAATCTGAGTAGCTGTCAGGTTAGCAGACAAGCAAGACTAGTTGAGTGTATGTGTGTTTGTCAGAGTGGTGTGTGTGTGTGTGTTTGTCAGAGTGGTGTGTGTGTGTGTTTGTCAGAGTGGTGTGTGTGTGCGCAAGTGCACGCCTACGTGTGTGTTTGTGTCAGTGATTGAAATCTGTGTGTGTGTGTGTGTGTGTGTGTGTGTGTGTGTGTGTGTGTGTGTGTGTGTGTGTGTGTGTGTGTGTGTGTGTGTGTGTGTGTGTGTGTGTGTGTGTGTGTGTGTGTGTGTGTGTGTGTGTGTGTGTGTGTGTGTGTGTGTGTGTGTGTGTGTGTAGGACTTCAGCTGCAGGACGCCAACAGGACTTTGAGTATCCAGCGTGTCAGAGAAGAGGACGCCGGTCTCTACACCTGCACCGCCTGTAATCAGAGAGGCTGCATACACTCCTCCGCTGCCGTCACAGTGCTGGGTGAGACAGGAACACACACACACAGCCTTCAGACACACACACACACAGCCTTCAGACACACACACACAGCCTTCAGACACACACACACACACACACAGCCTTCAGACACACACACACACACACACACACACACACACACACACACACACACACACACACACACACACACACACACACACACACACACAGCCTTCAGACACACACACACACACACAGCCTTCAGACACACACACACACACACACACACACAGCCTTCAGACACACACACACACACACACAGCCTTCAGACACACACACATACACACACTCCTGCCTCCACACCTTCATCTGTCTCCAACAATAGCTTCCTTCTATTTTCCTCTCTAATCTTCTTCTCTGCTTCCTTCTGTTTATTAAAACAGCTAAATCAAAGTTAATTAGTTGTGTACACATTTTTGCAGATGGTATAGCAGGTCTAGATGGTACAGATGGTCTAAATGGTATAGATGGTATAGCAGGTCCAGATGGTATAGATGGTATAGACGGTCCAGATGGTATAGATGGTATAGCAGGTCCAGATGGTATAGATGGTATAGCAGGTCCATATGGTATAGATGGTATAGCAGGTCCAGATGGTATAGATGGTATAGCAGGTCCAGATGGTATAGATGGTATAGACGGTCCAGATGGTATAGATGGTATAGCAGGTCCAGATGGTATAGATGGTATAGCAGGTCCAGATGGTATAGATGGTATAGCAGGTCCATATGGTATAGATGGTATAGATGGTATAGCAGGTCCAGATGGTATAGATGGTATAGCAGGTCCATATGGTATAGATGGTATAGATGGTATAGCAGGTCCAGATGGTATAGATGGTATAGCAGGTCCAGATGGTATAGATGGTATAGCAGGTCCATATGGTATAGATGGTATAGCAGGTCCATATGGTATAGATGGTATAGCAGGTCCATATGGTATAGATGGTATAGCAGGTCCATATGGTATAGATGGTATAGCAGGTCCATATGGTATAGATGGTATAGTAGGTCCAGATGGTATAGATGGTATAGCAGGTCCATATGGTATAGATGGTATAGCAGGTCCAGATGGTATAGACGGTCCAGATGGTATAGATGGTATAGCAGGTCCATATGGTATAGATGGTATAGATGGTATAGCAGGTCCAGATGGTATAGATGGTATAGCAGGTCCAGATGGTATAGATGGTATAGCAGGTCCATATGGTATAGATGGTATAGCAGGTCCATATGGTATAGATGGTATAGCAGGTCCATATGGTATAGATGGTATAGCAGGTCCATATGGTATAGATGGTATAGCAGGTCCATATGGTATAGATGGTATAGCAGGTCCAGATGGTATAGATGGTATAGCAGGTCCATATGGTATAGATGGTATAGCAGGTCCAGATGGTATAGATGGTATAGCAGGTCCAGATGGTATAGATGGTATAGCAGGTCCAGATGGTATAGATGGTATAGCAGGTCCAGATGGTATAGATGGTATAGATGGTCCAGATGGTATAGACGGTCCAGATGGTATAGATGGTATAGATGGTCCAGATGGTATAGATGGTCCAGATGGTATAGATGGTCCAGATGGTATAGATGGTCCAGATGGTATAGATGGTATAGATGGTCCAGATGGTATAGATGGTCCAGATGGTATAGATGGTATAGATGGTCCAGATGGTATAGATGGTCCAGATGGTATAGATGGTATAGATGGTCCAGATGGTATAGACGGTCCAGATGGTATAGATGGTATAGATGGTATAGATGGTCCAGATGGTATAGATGGTATAGCAGGTCCAGATGGTATAGATGGTATAGATGGTCCAGATGGTATAGCAGGTCCAGATGGTATAGATGGTCCAGATGGTATAGATGGTCCAGATGGTATAGATGGTCCAGATGGTATAGATGGTCCAGATGGTATAGATGGTCCAGATGGTATAGATGGTCCAGATGGTATAGACGGTCCAGATGGTATAGATGGTCCAGATGGTATAGATGGTATAGATGGTCCAGATGGTATAGACGGTCCAGATGGTATAGATGGTATAGATGGTCGAGATGGTATAGATGGTCCAGATGGTATAGATGGTCCAGATGGTATAGATGGTCCAGATGGTATAGATGGTATAGCAGGTCCAGATGGTATAGATGGTATAGATGGTCCAGATGGTATAGCAGGTCCAGATGGTATAGATGGTATAGATGGTCCAGATGGTATAGCAGGTCCAGATGGTATAGATGGTCCAGATGGTATAGATGGTATAGCAGGTCCAGATGGTATAGATGGTATAGATGGTCCAGATGGTATAGCAGGTCCAGATGGTATAGATGGTCCAGATGGTCTAGATGGTCCAGGTTCCAGTGACAGGGCTGATATTGTTGTTGTTTATCCCACCAGGTTCCAGTGACAGGGCTGATATTGTTGTTGTTTATCCCAGGTTCCAGTGACAGGGCTGATATTGTTGTTGTTTATCCCACCAGGTTCCAGTGACAGGGCTGATATTGTTGTTGTTTATCCCAGGTTCCAGTGACAGGGCTGATATTGTTGTTGTTTATCCCTCCAGGTTCCAGTGACAGGGCTGATATTATTGTTGTTTATCCCACCAGGTTCCAGTGACAGGGCTGATATTGTTGTTGTTTATCCCAGGTTCCAGTGACAGGGCTGATATTGTTGTTGTTTATCCCAGGTTCCAGTGACAGGGCTGATATTGTTGTTGTTTATCCCAGGTTCCAGTGACAGGGCTGATATTGTTGTTGTTTATCCCAGGTTCCAGTGACAGGGCTGATATTGTTGTTGTTTATCCCAGGTTCCAGTGACAGGGCTGATATTGTTGTTGTTTATCCCTCCAGGTTCCAGTGACAGGGCTGATATTATTGTTGTTTATCCCACCAGGTTCCAGTGACAGGGCTGATATTGTTGTTGTTTATCCCAGGTTCCAGTGACAGGGCTGATATTGTTGTTGTTTATCCCAGGTTCCAGTGACAGGGCTGATATTGTTGTTGTTTATCCCTCCAGGTTCCAGTGACAGGTCTAATATTGTTGTTGTTTATCTCACCAGGTTCCAGTGACAGGGCTGATATTGTTGTTGTTTATCTCTCCAGGTTCCAGTGACAGGGCTGATATTGTTGTTGTTTATCCCTCCAGGTTCCAGTGACAGGGCTGATATTGTTGTTGTTTATCCCTCCAGGTTCCAGTGACAGGGCTGATATTGTTGTTGTTTATCCCTCCAGGTTCCAGTGACAGGTCTAATATTGTTGTTGTTTATCTCACCAGGTTCCAGTGACAGGGCTGATATTGTTGTTGTTTATCTCACCAGGTTCCAGTGACAGGGCTAATATTGTTGTTGTTTATCCCTCCAGGTTCCAGTGACAGGGCTGATATTGTTGTTGTTTATCCCAGGTTCCAGTGACAGGGCTGATATTGTTGTTGTTTATCCCTCCAGGTTCCAGTGACAGGGCTGATATTGTTGTTGTTTATCTCACCAGGTTCCAGTGACAGGTCTAATATTGTTGTTGTTTATCCCTCCAGGTTCCAGTGACAGGGCTGATATTGTTGTTGTTTATCCCAGGTTCCAGTGACAGGGCTGATATTGTTGTTGTTTATCCCTCCAGGTTCCAGTGACAGGTCTAATATTGTTGTTGTTTATCTCACCAGGTTCCAGTGACAGGGCTGATATTGTTGTTGTTTATCCCTCCAGGTTCCAGTGACAGGGCTGATATTGTTGTTGTTTATCCCTCCAGGTTCCAGTGACAGGGCTGATATTGTTGTTGTTTATCCCTCCAGGTTCCAGTGACAGGGCTGATATTGTTGTTGTTTATCCCTCCAGGTTCCAGTGACAGGTCTAATATTGTTGTTGTTTATCTCACCAGGTTCCAGTGACAGGGCTGATATTGTTGTTGTTTATCTCACCAGGTTCCAGTGACAGGGCTAATATTGTTGTTGTTTATCCCTCCAGGTTCCAGTGACAGGGCTGATATTGTTGTTGTTTATCCCAGGTTCCAGTGACAGGGCTGATATTGTTGTTGTTTATCCCTCCAGGTTCCAGTGACAGGGCTGATATTGTTGTTGTTTATCCCTCCAGGTTCCAGTGACAGGGCTGATATTGTTGTTGTTTATCTCACCAGGTTCCAGTGACAGGTCTAATATTGTTGTTGTTTATCCCTCCAGGTTCCAGTGACAGGTCTGATGTTGTTGTTGTTTATCCCTCCAGGTTCCAGTGACAGGGCTGATATTGTTGTTGTTTATCTCACCAGGTTCCAGTGACAGGGCTGATATTGTTGTTGTTTATCTCACCAGGTTCCAGTGACAGGGCTGATATTGTTGTTGTTTATCTCACCAGGTTCCAGTGACAGGTCTAATATTGTTGTTGTTTATCCCAGGTTCCAGTGACAGGGCTGATATTTTTGTTGTTTATCTCACCAGGTTCCAGTGACAGGGCTGATATTGTTGTTGTTTATCCCAGGTTCCAGTGACAGGGCTGATATTGTTGTTGTTTATCCCAGGTTCCAGTGACAGGGCTGATATTGTTGTTGTTTATCCCTCCAGGTTCCAGTGACAGGGCTGATATTGTTGTTGTTTATCTCTCCAGGTTCCAGTGACAGGGCTGATATTGTTGTTGTTTATCCCAGGTTCCAGTGACAGGGCTGATATTGTTGTTGTTTATCCCAGGTTCCAGTGACAGGGCTGATATTGTTGTTGTTTATCTCACCAGGTTCCAGTGACAGGGCTAATATTGTTGTTGTTTATCCCTCCAGGTTCCAGTGACAGGGCTGATATTGTTGTTGTTTATCTCACCAGGTTCCAGTGACAGGTCTAATATTGTTGTTGTTTATCCCAGGTTCCAGTGACAGGGCTGATATTGTTGTTGTTTATCCCAGGTTCCAGTGACAGGGCTGATATTGTTGTTGTTTATCCCAGGTTCCAGTGACAGGGCTGATATTGTTGTTGTTTATCCCTCCAGGTTCCAGTGACAGGTCTAATATTGTTGTTGTTTATCTCACCAGGTTCCAGTGACAGGGCTGATATTGTTGTTGTTTATCCCACCAGGTTCCAGTGACAGGGCTGATATTGTTGTTGTTTATCCCTCCAGGTTCCAGTGACAGGGCTGATATTGTTGTTGTTTATCCCTCCAGGTTCCAGTGACAGGGCTGATATTGTTGTTGTTTATCCCAGGTTTCAGTGACAGGTCTAATATTGTTGTTGTTTATCTCACCAGGTTCCAGTGACAGGGCTGATATTGTTGTTGTTTATCCCTCCAGGTTCCAGTGACAGGGCTGATATTGTTGTTGTTTATCCCTCCAGGTTCCAGTGACAGGGCTGATATTGTTGTTGTTTATCCCTCCAGGTTCCAGTGACAGGGCTGATATTGTTGTTGTTTATCCCTCCAGGTTCCAGTGACAGGTCTAATATTGTTGTTGTTTATCTCACCAGGTTCCAGTGACAGGGCTGATATTGTTGTTGTTTATCCCACCAGGTTCCAGTGACAGGGCTGATATTGTTGTTGTTTATCCCTCCAGGTTCCAGTGACAGGGCTGATATTGTTGTTGTTTATCCCTCCAGGTTCCAGTGACAGGGCTGATATTGTTGTTGTTTATCCCTCCAGGTTCCAGTGACAGGGCTGATATTGTTGTTGTTTATCCCTCCAGGTTCCAGTGACAGGGCTGATATTGTTGTTGTTTATCCCAGGTTCCAGTGACAGGTCTAATATTGTTGTTGTTTATCCCTCCAGGTTCCAGTGACAGGGCTGATATTGTTGTTGTTTATCCCAGGTTCCAGTGACAGGGCTGATATTGTTGTTGTTTATCCCTCCAGGTTCCAGTGACAGGGCTAACGTGGAGATCGTGATTCTGATCGGGACGGGTGTCATCGCTGTGTTCTTCTGTGCTCTACTCATCCTCATCTTCTGCAACGTCAAACGGGTCAGAACACACACCCTGTGAACTCCCTATAGGCTCTCTCTGTTCTAAGACATCATTGATCTCCTCCAATCAGAGTGACTGTGAACTCTGACCTCACCTCTGTAACATCTCCCTCAGCTCTTTAGTCACATGGCTAAAGGAGGCAAGGTGCAAATACCCCAAGTCTCTATGTGAAATATCAAAGTCAGTATGTCTACGATCTAACACAGATGTTTGGTTCGACACGTACATCTAACAGAGATGTTCAACATCAATGTGGCCATGTTTCACTGAACCTCTCTGTCTCTCTCTCTGTCTCTCTCTCTCTCTCTCTCTCCAGGTGAACCCAGCAGACATAAAGACAGGCTATCTGTCCATCATAATGGACCCAGGGGAGGTTCCTCTGGATGAGCAGTTTGAATACCTCTCGTACGACTCCTCCCAGTGGGAGATATCTGTGGACAAACTACGACTAGGTAAGAAGAGATAGATAGATAAAGAGGGATATTTTTAACAAAACCCCCTCTGAATCAGAGAGGTGTGGGGGGGGCTGCCTTAATCGACATCCACAGTGCCCAGGGAACAGTGGGTTAACTGCCTTGCTCAGGGGCGGAACGACAGATTTTTACTTTGTCAACTCAGGGATTCGATCCAGTAACCTTTCGGTTACTGGCCCAATGCTCTAACCACTGGGGTACCTGCCACCCCAGCAGTGAGGGGGGGATAGAGAGAGGGAGGGATAGAGAGAGGGAGGGATAGAGAGAGGGAGGGATAGAGAGAGGCAGGGATAGAGAGAGGCAGGGATAGAGAGAGGGAGGGATAGAGAGAGGCAGGGATAGAGAGAGGGAGGGATAGAGAGAGGGAGGGATAGAGAGAGGCAGGGATAGAGGGAGGGAGGGATAGAAGGAGGGAGGGATAGAGAGAGGCAGGGATAGAGGGAGGGAGGGATAGAGGGAGGCAGGGATAGAGAGAGGGAGGGATAGAGAGAGGGAGGGATAGAGAGAGGGAGGGATAGAGGGAGGGATAGAGAGAGGCAGGGATAGAGAGAGGCAGGGATAGAGAGAGGGAGGGATAGAGAGAGGCAGGGATAGAGAGAGGGAGGGATAGAGAGAGGCAGGGATAGAGGGAGGGAGGGATAGAGGGAGGGAGGGATAGAGGGAGGGATAGAGGGATAGAGAGAGGGATAGAGAGAGGCAGGGATAGAGAGAGGGAGGGATAGAGAGAGGCAGGGATAGATAGAGAGAGGGAGGGATAGAGGGAGGCAGGGATAGAGGGAGGGAGGGATAGAGGGAGGGATAGAGAGAGGGAGGGATAGAGAGAGGCAGGGATAGAGAGAGGCAGGGATAGAGGGAGGGAGGGATAGAGGGAGGGAGGGATAGAGAGAGGCAGGGATAGAGGGAGGGAGGGATAGAGGGAGGGATAGAGAGAGGGAGGGATAGAGAGAGGCAGGGATAGAGAGAGGCAGGGATAGAGGGAGGGAGGGATAGAGGGAGGGAGGGATAGAGAGAGGCAGGGATAGAGGGAGGGAGGGATAGAGAGAGGCAGGGATAGAGGGAGGGAGGGATAGAGAGAGGGATAGAGAGAGGGAGGGATAGAGGGAGGGACGGAGCATATGGAGGAATGAAAGAATAACCAAACTAATGAATGAGTTAGCAGAAAGAATCAACCAAACTAATGAATGAGTTAGCAGAAAGAATCAACCAAACTAATGAATGAGTTAGCAGAAAGAATCAACCAAACTAATGAATGAGTTAGCAGAAAGAATCAACCAAACTAATGAATGAGTTAGCAGAAAGAATCAACCAAACTAATGAATGAGTTAGCAGAAAGAATCAACCAAACTAATGAATGAGTTAGCAGAAAGAATCAACCAAACTAATGAATGAGTTAGCAGAAAGAATCAACCAAACTAATGAATGAGTTAGCAGAAAGAATCAACCAAACTAATGAATGAGTTAGCAGAAAGAATCAACCAAACTAATGAATGCTACTTTCTGGTTTCCTCCGTTCCTGTTGAATGGGTCTGGAGCCCAGATTGCTACTGATGATGATGATGATGATGATGATGATGGTTTGGGTAGCAGTCAGTGGTAATGATGATGGTGTTTGATGCTGGTTCACTCTCTGTTCAGTGCTCTGTAACACACACACACACACACACACACACACACACACACACACACACACACACACACACACACACACACACACACACACACACACACACACACACACACACACACACACACACACACACACACACACACACACACACACACACACACACACACACACACACACACACACACACACACACACACACACACACACACACACACACACACACACACACACACACACACAGTCTGGGTCCCTCCAGCGTGATGGATGACAACCCTGTTGTTTGTCCCTTTGGCCATTGGAATTACAATCCTGTTACATTCTAACTTTTTCATTTATACATTTACATTTGACTCAAATCAAATCAAATCAAATTGTATTCGTCACATGCGTTGAATACAACAAGTGTAGTAGACCTTACAGTGAAATGTTTACTTACTTACAAGCCCTTAACCACCAATGCAGTTAAAGGAACCGAGTCAATGTGCAGGGGTACAGGTTAGTAATGAGGCTATATACAGGGGGTACCGGTACCGAGTCAATGTGCAGGGGTACAGGTTAGTGGAGGTAATTTGTACATGTAGGAAGGGGTGAAGTTACTATGCATAGATAATAAACAGAGAGAGCAGATGTTGCAGTCTGGAGGGACTTTAGGATCAGTGAACCAGACCAGCAGATAAATCAAAAAAGTCTCTACTTTTAGAATTAGAAACACATCTGGTTTCTCTAATTCTCTCTGTCTCTGTCTCTGTCTCTCTCTCTCTCTCTCTCTCTCTCTCTCTCTCTCTCTCTCTCTCTCTCTCTCTCTCTCTCTCTCTCTCTCTCTCTCTCTCTCTCTCTCTCTCTCTCTCTCTCTCTCTCTCTCTCTCTCTCTCTCTCTCTCTCTCTCTCTCTCTCTCTCTCTCTCTCTATCGCTTCATCTCTCTCTCTCTTACTCTCTCTCTCTCCCTTCCTCTCTCTCTCTCTCTCTCTCTCTCTCTCTCTCTCTCTCTCTCTCTCTCTCTCTCTCTCTCTCTCTCTCTCTCTCTCTCTCTCTCTCTCAGGGAAGGTGTTGGGTCATGGAGCGTTTGGGAAGGTCATCGAGGCCTCCATCTTTGGCATCAGCAAGAACAGCAACCTGGACACTGTGGCGGTGAAGATGTTGAAAGGTGTGTGTGCCTGTCTGCCTGCCTGTCTGTCTGTCTGCCTGCCTGCTTGTGTGTGCCTGTCTGCCTGCTTGTGTGTGTGCCTGTCTGCCTGCCTGTCTGTCTGTCTGCCTGCTTGTGTGTGTGCCTGTCTGCCTGCCTGTCTGTCTGTCTGTCTGCCTGCTTGTGTGTGCCTGTCTGCCTGCTTGTGTGTGTGCCTGTCTGCCTGCCTGTCTGTCTGTCTGCCTGCTTGTGTGTGTGCCTGTCTGCCTGCTTGTGTGTGTGCCTGTCTGCCTGTTTGTGTGTGTGCCTGTCTGCCTGCTTGTGTGTGTGCCTGTCTGCCTGCTTGTGTGTGTGCCTGTCTGCCTGTTTGTGTGTGTGCCTGTCTGCCTGCTTGTGTGTGTGCCTGTCTGCCTGCTTGTGTGTGTGCCTGTCTGCCTGCTTGTGTGTGTGCCTGTCTGCCTGCTTGTGTGTGTGCCTGTCTGCCTGCTTGTGTGTGTGCCTGTCTGCCTGCTTGTGTGTGTGCCTGTCTGCCTGCTTGTGTGTGTGCCTGTCTGCCTGCTTGTGTGTGTGTCTGTCTGCCTGCTTGTGTGTGTGCCTGTCTGCCTGCTTGTGTGTGTGCCTGTCTGCCTGTTTGTGTGTGTGTCTGTCTGCCTGCTTGTGTGTGTGCCTGTCTGCCTGCTTGTGTGTGTGCCTGTCTGCCTGCTTGTGTGTGTGCCTGTCTGCCTGCTTGTGTGTGTGCCTGTCTGCCTGCTTGTGTGTGTGCCTGTCTGCCTGCTTGTGTGTGTGCCTGTCTGCCTGCTTGTGTGTGTGCCTGTCTGCCTGCTTGTGTGTGTGCCTGTCTGCCTGCTTGTGTGTGTGCCTGTCTGCCTGCTTGTGTGCGTGTGCGTGTGTGTGTGTGTGTGTGTGTGTGTGTGTGTGTGTGTCTGTCTGTCTGTCTGTCTGTCTGTCTGTCTGTCTGTCTGTCTGTCTGTCTGTCTGTCTGTCTGTCTGTCTGTCTGTCTGTCTGTGTCTGTGTCTGTGTCTGTCTGTCTGTGTGTCTGTGTCTGTGTGTCATGTTTCATGGTCACTGTTGATGTCTTCAGTTGTCTATCAAAACAGTAACCACTGTGTAAAGGTCCCCAAACAAAGCTAGATAACTACATGTGTGTGTCCTGATCTAGTCTCTCCCTGTCTTCTGTGTCCAGAGGGAGCGTGTGCCAGTGACCACAAGGCTCTGATGTCAGAGCTGAAGATCCTGATCCACATTGGGAACCATCTTAATGTGGTCAACCTCCTGGGGGCATGCACCAAACCCAACGCCCCCCTCATGGTGGTGGTGGAGTACTGCAAGTATGGGAACCTGTCCAACTACCTGAGAGCCAAGAGAGAGTTCTTCCTACCTTACAGGGTAAGACCTAATGCTAACCTCTAACCCCTAACCCTTAACCCCTAACCCCTAACCTGTCCAAATACCTGAGAGCCAAGAGAGAGTTCTTCCCACCTTACAGGGTAAGACCTAATGCTAACCTCTAACCCTTAACCACTAACCCTTAACCCCTAACCCCTAACCCTTAACCCCTAACCCTTAACCCCTAACCCCTAACCCTTAACCCCTAACCCTTAACCCCTAACCCCTAACCTGTCCAAATACCTGAGAGCCAAGAGAGAGTTCTTCCCACCTTACAGGGTAAACTTTGTGAAACTCTGACGTTGGTTTAAGACTAGTTCTGTTGTAAAAAAAAAACAAATCATGCTCCATGGAGATTCACCATTGATAGTGATTCCTAGTCCAAGACTAGACTTCATCTGTGTCCAGGAAACCAGTCCTGAGTCTTTAGTTTTCAGAGGCATTTAGTTAGTTACTGACTCGTGGTGTGTAATCTACAGCTGTGTTTAGCAAAATATTAGAATTTCTGGGTATTGGGCTGTAACATACAGTATTTCAGGGATTTCTGGGTATTGGGCTGTAACATACAGTATTTCAGGGATTTCTGGGTATTGGGCTGTAACATACAGTATTTCAGGGATTTCTGGGTATTGGGCTGTAACATACAGTATTTCGGGGCTTGTTCAGGATCAGGCCTTTGATATAAATATGATTGACATAATATAACTGTTTTATCAGGGTGACACTAGGATCAATTACATACAACATTTACAGAACGTTTTGTTCAATTGAGAAAAACAGCTGAAATCAATCATAGAGGTGTATAGAAAGTGACGGTGAGCTTGGAGACTGTTCTGTTGCAGGGCAAAGGGTCTATTATAACACAGATCATAGAGGTGTATAGAAAGTGATGGTGAGCTTGGAGACTGTTCTGTTGCAGGGCAAAGGGTCTATTATAACACAGATCATAGAGGTGTATAGAAAGTGACGGTGAGCTTGGAGACTGTTCTGTTGCAGGGCAAAGGGTCTATTATAACACAGATCATAGAGGTGTATAGAAAGTGACGGTGAGCTTGGAGACTGTTCTGTTGCAGGGCAAAGGGTCTATTATAACACAGATCATAGAGGTGTATAGAAAGTGATGGTGAGCTTGGTGACTGTTCTGTTGCAGGGCAAAGGGTCTATTATAACACAGATCATAGAGGTGTATAGAAAGTGACGGTCAGCTTGGAGACTGTTCTGTTGCAGGGCAAAGGGTCTATTATAACACAGATCATAGAGGTGTATAGAAAGTGACGGTGAGCTTGGAGACTGTTCTGTTGCAGGGCAAAGGGTCTATTATAACACAGATCATAGAGGTGTATAGAAAGTGATGGTGAGCTTGGAGACTGTTCTGTTGCAGGGCAAAGAGTCTATTATAACACAGATCATAGACTCTCTTCTTATAACACGATGGCTGTTGGAATAGACTAAGTCCCCGGGTCTCAATGTGTAGATGATAACCTACATGATGTACCTGTGTGTTCCTCAGGACCGCTCCCCTAAGACTCAGAGCCAGGTGAGACGCATGATAGAGGCGGGACAAGTGGAGCAGAGAGCCCGCCTCCCACCTTCCACATCCTCCTCCTCTATTGGCAGCCCCAAGAGTCAGTCATCCAGCAAGTCCAATCAGAAGAGCCCCTCTCCTGCTGGGGAGAAGAGTGAGTAGTGTGAATTGCTGTATTGGCCAAATCCTAACTTCAGACTGACATAAATAATGCATTAATGTCAATGGGATTTGGGGATTTTAAGTGCTGAAAGTTCAGTCTTGTCTTTTTAACTGAAGAGCTCCATCTGAGCCTCAAGAATGTAGAATCAAAACAAGTTATACCGGAGTTAAATCCTTTCTCTCCCTCTCTCTCCCCCTGCTTCCCTCCCTCCCTCTCCCCCTGCTTCCCTCCCTCCCTCCAGTGGAGGACCTATGGAAGACTCCTCTCACTATAGAAGATCTGATCTGCTATAGTTTCCAGGTGGCCAGAGGAATGGAGTTCCTGGCCTCACGAATGGTATCTCCCCAGCAACCACACACCCATCGTACAAAAAAATTAATAATAATCACCCTAAAAACCCATCGCCCCAGAAGATGTCTCCCTATAAACCCATCGCCCCAGAAGATTTCTCCCTAAAAACCCATCGCCCCAGAAGATTTCTCCCTAAAAACCCATCGCCCCAGAAGATTTCTCCCTAAAAACCCATCGCCCCAGAAGATTTCTCCCTAAAAACCCATCGCCCCAGAAGATTTCTCCCTATAAACCCATCGCCCCAGAAGATTTCTCCCTATGAACCCATCGCCCCAGAAGATTTCTCCCTAAAAACCCATCGCCCCAGAAGATTTCTTCCTAAAAACCCATCGCCCCAGAAGATTTCTTCCTAAAAACCCATCGCCCCAGAAGATTTCTTCCTAAAAACCCATCGCCCCAGAAGATTTCTTCCTAAAAACCCATCGCCCCAGAAGATTTCTCCCTAAAAACCCATCGCCCCAGAAGATTTCTCCCTAAAAACCCATCGCCCCAGAAGATTTCTTCCTAAAAACCCATCGCCCCAGAAGATTTCTCCCTAAAAACCCATCGCCCCAGAAGATGTCTCCCTAAAAACCCATCGCCCCAGAAGATGTCTCCCTAAAAACCCATCGCCCCAGAAGAAACCACACACAGATTATAGAGAACAAGCTGTATACTATATAATAATACATACTGTACCGGGCCAGTTTCCCAGAACCACATCAACCACACATGGTGTGGTATAAGGCTCTGGACTAAAGTAGTGCACTACACCATATTGATCTCCCTAGAAACCACAGAGATTCTAGAGACCAGTCTGACAGGGGGTGTGAGGAGGAGGAGGAGGGGGAGGAAGAGGAGGAGGAGGAGGAGGAAGAGGAAGAGGAAGAGGAGGAGGAGGTGTAATGCAAATAGATTATCCAATAATACCACATCCTGGGCTTGTTTCCCAGACACAGATTAAACCCTAAAAAACATGTTACTGAGACTTCTTTCTTTTTAACAAGGACTGTAGGTGCTGCTGCTGGTTTCTCTCACTACCCCTTTTGATAGCATACTCTGGACTACCAATCAATCAATCAAATGTATTTATAAAGCCCTTTTTATATCAGTCAATGTCACAAAGTGCTGTACAGAAACCCAGCCTAAAACCCCAAACAGAAAACAATGCAGGTGTAGAAGCACAGTGGCTAGGAAAAACTCCCTAGAAAAGCAGGAACGTAAGAAGAAACCTAGAGAGGAACCAGGCTCTGAGGGGTGGTCAGTCCTCTTCTGGCTGTGCCAGGTGGAGATTATAACAGTACATGGCCAAGATGTTCAAATGTTCATAGATGACCAGCAGGGTCAAATAATAATAATCACAGTGGTTGTAGAGGGTGCAACAGGTCAGCACCTCAGGAGTAAATGTCAGTTGGCTTTTCATAGCCGATCATTCAGAGTTAGAGACAGCAGCTGCGGTAGGGAGAGAGATTCAAAAACAGCAGGTCCGGGACAGGTAGCACATCCGGTGAAGAGGTCAGGGTTCCATAGCTGCAGGCAGAACAGTTGAAACTGGAGCAGCAGCACGTCCAGGTGGACTGGGGACAGCAAGGATTCATCAGGCCAGGTAGTCCTGAGGCATGGTCCTAGGGCTCAGGTCCTCCGAGAGAAGAGAGAAAGAGAGAGAGAAAGAGAGAAAGAGAGAGAGAGAGAGAGAGAGAGCGAGCGAGAGAGAGAGAGAATTAGAGGGAGCATACTTAAACTCACACAGGACACCAGATAAGACAGGATAAATACTCCAGATATAACAGACTGACCCTAGCTCCCTGACACATAAACTATTGCAGCATAAATACTGGAGGCTGAGACAGGAGGTGTCAGGAGACACTGTGGCCCCATCCGATGATACCCCCAGACAGGGCCAAACAGGAAGGATATAACCCCACCCACTTTGTCAAAGCACAGCCCCCAACACCACTACTGGGATATCTTCAAGCCACCAACTTACCATCCTGAGACAAGGCCGTGTATAGCCCACAAAGATATCCCCCACGGCACAACCCAAGGGCGGGCGCCAACCCGGACAGGAAGATCACGTCAGTGACTCAACCCACTCAAGTGACGCACCCCTCCTAGGGACGGCATGGAAGAGCACCAGTAAGCCAGTGACTCAGCCCCTGTAATAGGGTCAGAGGCAGAGAATCCCAGTGGAGAGAGGGGAACCGGCCAGGCAGAGACAGCAAGGGTGGTTCGTCGCTCCAGTGCCTTGCTGTTCACCTTCACACCCCTAGGCCAGACTACACTCAATGATAGGACCTACTGAAGAGATGAGTATTCAGTAAAGAGTTAAAGGTTGAGACCGAGTCTGCGTCTCTCACATGGGTAGGCAGACTATTTGATAAAAAATTTGCTTTATAGGAGAAAGCCCTGCCTCCAGCTGTTTGCTTAGAAATTCTAGGAACAGTAAGGAGGCCTGCGTCTTGTGACCGTAGCGTACGTGTAGGTATGTACGGCGGGACCAAATCGGAAAGATAGGTAGGAGCAAGCCCATGTAATGCTCTGTAGGTTATCAGTAAAACCTTGAAATCAGCCCTAGCCTTAACAGGAAGCCAGTGTAGGGAGGCTAGCACTGGAGTAATATGATAACATTTTTGGGTTCTAGGCAAAACTTTAGCAGCCGTATTTAGCGCTAACTAAAGTTTATTTAGTGCTTTATCCGGGTAGCCGGAAAGAAGACCATTGCAGAAGTCTAATCTAGAAGTGTCAAAAGCATGGATTAACTTTTCTGCATCATTTTTGGACAGAAAGTTTCTGATTTTTGTAATGTTACGAAGATGGAAAAAAGCTGCCCTTGAAATATTCTTGATATGTTCGTCAAAAGAGAGATCAGGGTCCAGAGTAACGTTAAGGTCCTTCACAGTTTTATTTGAGACGACTGTACAACCATCAAGATTAATTGTCAGATGTTAAAGGAATTTAATTCCTATGTTTATCAACCAATTCAATTAAAACACTCTGTCCATACATAAGAATTTGTAAGATACTTATCAGCATAAAATGGACAGAAACCAGTCTTAAAATCAATCAATCAATAGCGTTTATTCTCGAGAGTACTGATCATAATACATTTTACATCAGGTTATATAATAAAGATGATGTCATAGGTTTTAATGTCCATCCTCCTCTCGGATACAATGGCAGTATAGTTAGCGTTCTCATTACTGTCTGTTAAACTATCTGCAACCAACCCAAGGTCTTTCCCCTCCCTGGGTAGATACATCATTCAAGCCTGTCTGAAGATAAACCCATTCTTTCTAACAAGGAACATATTACACTCAGCATTATGATTATAATAAGTTTCATTCATACAGTAACATCTAAGTCAAATGTATAAATATTTTAGTCATTTATTCATAAAAATCCCATAACACAGATCAAACAGCAGATCTCTTTGTTTCTTGGGACCTAGAACAAGCATCTCTGTTTTGTCCGAGTTTAAAAGTAAAACATTTGTCGCCATCCACTTCCTTATGTCTGGAACACAGGCTTCCAGCGAGGGCAATTTTGGGGCTTCATCATGTTTCATCGAAATGTACAGCTGTGTGTCGTCCGCATAGCAGTGAAAGTTAACATTATGTTTCCGAATGACATCACCAAGAGGTAAAATATATAGTGAAAACAATAGTGGTCCTAAAACAGATCCTTGAGGAACACCGAAATGTACAGTTGATTTGTCAGAGGACAAACCATCCACAGAGACAAACGGATATCTTTCCGACAGATAAGATCTAAACCAGGCCAGAACTTGTCCGTGTAGACCAATTTGGGTTTCCAATCTCTCCAAAAGAATGTGGTGATCGATGGTATCAAAAGCAGCACTAAGGTCTAGGAGCACGAGGACAGATGCAGAGCCACGGTCTGATGCCATTAAAAGGTAATTTACCACCATCACAAGTGCAGTCTCAGTGCTATGATGGGGTCTAAAACCAGACTGAAGCGTTTCGTATACATTGTTTGTCTTCAGGAAGGCAGTGAGTTGCTGCGCAACAGCTTTTAAAAAAATTTCTGAGAGGAATGGAAGATTCGATATAGGCCGATAGTTTTTTATATTTTCTGGGTCAAGGTTTGGCTTTTCCAAGAGAGGTTTTATTACTGCCACTTTTAGTGAGTTTGGTACACATCCGGTGGATAGAGAGCCGTTTATTATGTTCAACATAGAAGGACCAAGCACAAGAAGCAGCTCTTTCAGTAGTTTAGTTGGAATAGGGTCCAGTATGCAGCTTGAAGGTTTAGAGGCCATTACTATTTTCATAAATGTGTCAAGAGATATAGGATTAAACAATTTGAGTGTCTCCCTTGATCCTAGGTCCTGGCAGTGTTGTGCAGACTCAGGACAACTGAGCTTTGGAGAAATACGTAGATTTAAAGAGGAGTCCATAATTTGCTTTCTAATGATCATGATCTTTTCGTCAAAGAAGTTCATGAATGTATCACTGCTGAGGTGAAAGCCATCCTCTCTTGGGAATGCTGCTTTTTAGTTAGCTTTTGCAACAGTGTCAAAGATAAATGTTGGAATGTTCTTATTTTCCTCAATTAAGTTGGAAAAATAGGATGATTGAGTAGCAGTGAGGGCTCTTGAATACTGCACAGTATTGTCTTTCCAAGCTAGTCGGAAGACTTCCAGTTTGGTGGACCTGAGGACCTGAGTTCTTGGTAAAAGCTTGGAGGTATGGGGCTACCTTTCCCTTTCTTGAAACGGTGGCACAGGTCCAGTAGGGATGTTCTGTCTAACTGCATCGGTGTGCGCAAAGTCATCGTCATGCTGCAAGAAAACGCAATGCCATTTCTGTACAAGTTGGTCCACTTTGGCTTGTCGCTCTGGGGCAAGTCCTTCACAGTGTGGAACGTTTCCAAGAGCCTCTGGAACACAGCTTTCCCATCCGTCAACGTTTCTTGCACTGCTCGCAGTGCAACTTCGAACACGTCCTCCGACAGTTCCTGCAAAACAACCTGTGGTGACAGTATTTGTTGGTTATCAACTTGACATACTTTTGCTTAGGGGCACCATTGTGGAATTTGGTGTAAGGTTGGGGGTTGTAGACCTACTGGAATCTGTTGTGCACCCAGGCTACAGCATGTGTACCTCCCACTCAACTCAGTCTCTGTATCCAGGCTCTCCACCACAGTAGTCCATCTGACCAGGAGTCTCTGGAATATGTTTCAGGGGTATATGTACTGGCTGTTGCCTGGTGAGTCGGGCCATTGCTGGGCCAGTATTACATAGGAAAGTTCAGCACTACATACCCCCAACATAAGGGAATTGAAGTCCAATAGCAGCTTTTAAGGCTAGCCATTCTAATCCTTCTTTCCGCCCAGACTGCTAGTGTTTGAATTGTCCTTGAAAAAAGGATTCACTAAACATGGTCACCTGGTACCCAGAGTCTAGAAGGCAAGGCACAGCGATTCCCCCTGCGATAACGTCCACCTAAGGACATTCCCCTATTAAAAAGGGCTTGATTGACTAATTTCAGTACCCACCCCGTCCACTCGCCTTACATTGGCCGGGCGTTCCGGTTTAACGGCTGCTTTGGCGCTTGCCGTTGTGGGCATTCTCTGCGCATATGGCCTCCCTCTCCACAGTGAAGACAGATGGGGGACGGCCTTGGCCAACCCAGCTTAGCTGCTTCTGAAAACGACCATGTCCCCCTTGTTCATGGAACATTCTAGGGTTGTTGGATGGGTTGCTGCTCCTTCAGCATTAGTTCCTCCCGTAATGACTTCCTATGATTTAGGAACTCTGTGTGTCTGTTTCTTCCACTGAGCAGCAGCGTCTTGTAGAGGGGGTTCTTCTACAGTCACTCGCCTGGTCAAACCTTCACTCCTGTACGTTCCCCTCTTCACTTTCCAGCTGCTGGAAAAATACATTTGGGGTTCTTGACGTATCTGGCGTTGGAGGTCTTTTTTTTATAGCGCCTGGTTGCAGAGCCATGATCACCTGGTCGGGCAATGTGTCTACCTTTCTGGCTGAACCATCAGGCTTTGCAGTTTTCCACTGCTGGAATGCTTCCTGTAATCACCAGAGGAAGGACCCCACCTGTTCTCTGACAGCCTGTTTATGGAAAAACGTAATTCACAGGTTAGCCGGTGATGCACGCTCGCCATATAGTTCTTGAAGTTTAACTAAGATTTTAGCAGTTGTATCTGTGTCTTTAAAATGTAATAACTGCATCTGGCGTTTGGCCTCTCCTTCTAGCTGCAAGAAATCTACCTTTTGTTCTTCATGGAAGAACGTGCTCGGAGCAGGGCAGGGAGGCCTTGTGTTCAGAGCAGGGCAGGGAGGCCTTGTGTTCAGAGCAGGGCAGGGAGGCCTTGTGTTCAGAGCAGGGCAGGGAGGCCTTGTGTTCAGAGCAGGGCAGGGAGGCCTTGTGTTCAGAGCAGGGCAGGGAGGCCTTGTGTTCAGAGCAGGGCAGGGAGGCCTTGTGTTCAGAGCAGGGCAGGGAGGCCTTGTGCTCGGAGCTGGGCAGGGAGGCCTTGTGTTCAGAGCAGGGCAGGGAGGCCTTGTGTTCAGAGCAGGGCAGGGAGGCCTTGTGTTCAGAGCAGGGCAGGGAGGCCTTGTGTTCAGAGCAGGGCAGGGAGGCCTTGTGTTCAGAGCAGGGCAGGGAGGCCTTGTGTTCAGAGCAGGGCAGGGAGGCCTTGTGTTCAGAGCAGGGCAGGGAGGCCTTGTGTTCAGAGCAGGGCAGGGAGGCCTTGTGTTCAGAGCAGGGCAGGGAGGCCTTGTGTTCAGAGCAGGGCAGGGAGGCCTTGTGTTCAGAGCAGGGCAGGGAGGCCTTGTGTTCAGAGCAGGGCAGGGAGGCCTTGTGTTCAGAGCAGGGCAGGGAGGCCTTGTGTTCAGAGCAGGGCAGGGAGGCCTTGTGTTCAGAGCAGGGCAGGGAGGCCTTGTGTTCAGAGCAGGGCAGGGAGGCCTTGTGTTCAGAGCAGGGCAGGGAGGCCTTGTGTTCAGAGCTGGGCAGGGAGGCCTTGTGTTCAGAGCAGGGCAGGGAGGCCTTGTGTTCAGAGCAGGGCAGGGAGGCCTTGTGTTCAGAGCTGGGCAGGGAGGCCTTGTGCTCAGAGCAGGGCAGGGAGGCCTTGTGTTCAGAGCAGGGCAGGGAGGCCTTGTGTTCAGAGCAGGGCAGGGAGGCCTTGTGTTCAGAGCAGGGCAGGGAGGCCTTGTGTTCAGAGCAGGGCAGGGAGGCCTTGTGTTCAGAGCAGGGCAGGGAGGCCTTGTGTTCGGAGCAGGGCAGGGAGGCCTTGTGCTCAGAGCAGGGCAGGGAGGCCTTGTGTTCAGAGCTGGGCAGGGAGGCCTTGTGTTCAGAGCAGGGCAGGGAGGCCTTGTGTTCAGAGCAGGGCAGGGAGGCCTTGTGTTCAGAGCAGGGCAGGGAGGCCTTGTGTTCAGAGCTGGGCAGGGAGGCCTTGTGCTCAGAGCAGGGCAGGGAGGCCTTGTGTTCAGAGCAGGGCAGGGAGGCCTTGTGTTCAGAGCAGGGCAGGGAGGCCTTGTGTTCAGAGCAGGGCAGGGAGGCCTTGTGTTCAGAGCAGGGCAGGGAGGCCTTGTGTTCAGAGCAGGGCAGGGAGGCCTTGTGTTCGGAGCAGGGCAGGGAGGCCTTGTGCTCAGAGCAGGGCAGGGAGGCCTTGTGTTCAGAGCTGGGCAGGGAGGCCTTGTGTTCAGAGCTGGGCAGGGAGGCCTTGTGTTCAGAGTAGGGCAGGGAGGCCTTGTGCTCGGAGCAGGGCAGGGAGGCCTTGTGTTCAGAGTAGGGCAGGGAGGCCTTGTGCTCAGAGCAGGGCAGGGAGGCCTTGTGCTCGGAGCAGGGCAGGGAGGCCTTGTGCTCAGAGCAGGGCAGGGAGGCCTTGTGCTCGGAGCAGGGCAGGGAGGCCTTGTGCTCGGAGTAGAGCAGGGAGGCCTTGTGTTCAGAGCAGGGCAGGGAGGCCTTGTGCTCGGAGCTGGGCAGGGAGGCCTTGTGTTCAGAGCTGGGCAGGGAGGCCTTGTGCTCAGAGCAGGGCAGGGAGGCCTTGTGCTCGGAGTAGGGCAGGGAGGCCTTGTGCTCGGAGCTGGGCAGGGAGGCCTTGTGCTCAGAGCAGGGCAGGGAGGCCTTGTGCTCAGAGCAGGGCAGGGAGGCCTTGTGCTCGGAGTAGGGCAGGGAGGCCTTGTGCTCAGAGCAGGGCAGGGAGGCCTTGTGCTCGGAGCTGGGCAGGGAGGCCTTGTGCTCGGAGCTGGGCAGGGAGGCCTTGTGCTCAGAGCAGGGCAGGGAGGCCTTGTGCTCAGAGCAGGGCAGGGAGGCCTTGTGCTCAGAGCAGGGCAGGGAGGCCTTGTGCTCAGAGCAGGGCTTGTGTTTTTTTTACCACTTCAAACGTACCGTCCTATAGTGTTTAAAAGAGGGCTAGGACCTCTGTATGAAGGAAGACTAAAATCTATGTAAAAGAGGACTAACGTTGGATGGATAATCTGGTGTAGTTTACTGCCTGTGACATCACAATATAATGGATAATCTGGTGTAGTTTACTGCCTGTGACATCACAATATAATGGATAACCTGGTGTAGTTTACTGCCTGTGACATCACAATATAATTGATAATCTGGTGTAGTTTACTGCACTACTGACTGGTAGAAACAGAAGTAAATAGATAAGCAGCTTTGTTATAAAACATGCTTCACACTTGATGGGAAAAATAAAGAAGTCTCTGTCACACTCTCCCACGCCTGATGGGTTGCCGACTACAAGCTCCTCAATAATCGAATAGCAATAAACAGAATAGTCTCTGTTGCAGTCCGCGACACATGCTCAACAGAGAACCCATGAATAGATCTGGGATCCAGCCCAGTGGGCGTGTCAAGACCAGAGACTAAAATGGAACCACAATGAGATGTAGGCACACATCTAGAGATGACAGTGACGCTCCTCCCGCCCACTACGTTGTGATAGTTAAAGCTCCACCCTCCACTGTTTTGTGATAGTAAAGCTCCGCCCTCCACTGTCGTGATAGCAAAGCTCCTCCCTCCACCACATTGTGATAGTAAAGCTCCTCCCTCCACCACATCGTGATAGTAAAGCTCCTCCCTCCACTATGTCGTGATAGTAAAGCTCCTCCCTCCCCTGTGCCGTGATAGTAAAGCTCCTCCCTCCACTATGTCGTGATAGCAAAGCTCCTCCCTCCTCTGTGTCGTGATAGTTAAGCTCCTCCCTCCCACTATGTCATGCCAGTAAAGCTCCTCCATCCCACTATGGCGTGATAGTAAAGCTCCTCCCTCCCATATGTTGTGATAGTAAAGCTCCTCCCTCCACTATGTCGGGATAGTAAAGCTCCTCCCTCCACTATGCCGTGATAGTAAAGCTCCTCCCTCCAATATGCCGTGATAGCAAAGCTCCTCCCTCCACTATGTCGTGATAGTACCCCCCCCCCCCGTGTTGTGATAGCAAGGCTCCGCCCTCCACTATGTCGTGATAGTAAAGCTCCTCCCACCACTATGTCGTGATAGTAAAGCTCCTCCCTCCACTATGTCATGACAGTAAAGCTCCTTCCTCCCCTGTATCTCAGGTAGTAAGGAGCTCAGTATGTTGGAGGAGTGACATCCCTGTGTGTGTGTGTGTGTGTGTGTGTGTGTGTGTGTGTGTGTGTGTGTGTGTGTGTGTGTGTGTGTGTGTGTGTGTGTGTTAATGTGTGTGTGTGTGTGTTTCGGCAGTGTATCCACAGGGACCTTGCAGCGAGGAACATCCTACTGTCAGAGAACAACGTGGTGAAGATCTGTGACTTCGGCCTGGCTAGAGACATCTACAAAGACCCCGACTACGTCAGGAAGGGCAACGTAAGACACACCTCGGGGGGAAATCTTGGGGTAGTTAAATCAGGGCCAACGGCAAATTCAAATCTCTGTCACCGGAGGAGCAGTATGTCTAGGTTGTCATCCACTAGACTATCTAGAACCTAAAAGGTGCTATCTAGAACCTAAAATGTGCTATCTAGATCCTAAAAGGTGCTATCTAGATCCTAAAATGTGCTATCTAGAACCTAAAATGTGCTATCTAGAACCTAAAAGGTGCTATCTAGATCCTAAAAGGTGCTATCTAGAACCTAAAATGTGCTATCTAGATCCTAAAAGGTGCTATCTAGAACCTAAAATGTGCTATCTAGATCCTAAAAGGTGCTATCTAGAACCTAAAAGGTGCTATCTAGAACCTAAAATGTGCTATCTAGATCCTAAAAGGTGCTATCTAGAACCTAAAATGTGCTATCTAGATCCTAAAAGGTGCTATCTAGAACCTAAAATGTGCTATCTAGATCCTAAAAGGTGCTATCTAGAACCTAAAAGGTGCTATCTAGAACCTAAAATGTGCTATCTAGAACCTAAAAGGTGCTATCTAGAACCTAAAAGGTGCTATCTAGAACCTAAAAGGTGCTATCTAGAACCTAAAAGGTGCTATCTAGATCCTAAAATGTGCTATCTAGATCCTAAAAGGTGCTATCTAGAACCTAAAATGTGCTATCTAGAACCTAAAAGGTGCTATCTAGATCCTAAAAGGTGCTATCTAGATCCTAAAAGGTGCTATCTAGAACCTAAAAGGTGCTATCTAGAACCTAAAAGGTGCTATCTAGAACCTAAAAGGTGCTATCTAGAACCTAAAAGGTGCTATCTAGATCCTAAAAGGTGCTATCTAGAACCTAAAAGGTGCTATCTAGAACCTAAAAGGTGCTATCTAGAACCTAAAAGGTGCTATCTAGATCCTAAAAGGTGCTATCTAGAACCTAAAAGGTGCTATCTAGAACCTAAAAGGTGCTATCTAGAACCTAAAAGGTGCTATCTAGAACCTAAAATGTGCTATCTAGATCCTAAAATGTGCTATCTAGATCCTAAAAGGTGCTATCTAGAACCTAAAATGTGCTATCTAGATCCTAAAAGGTGCTATCTAGATCCTAAAAGGTGCTATCTAGAACCTAAAAGGGTTCATCAGCTGTCCCCATAGGAGAACCCTTTGAAGAAAATAAAAAAATCCTGGTTGAACCTATTTGGTTCCAGGTAGAAAGAACATTTTTGGAAAGAACATTTTTGGGTTCCATGTAGAACCCTTTCCATAGACGGTTCTACATGGAACACAAAAGGGTTCTACTGTGGGGTCAGCTGAATGATCCTTCTGGAACCCTTTATTCTAAGCTGATGATTAAATTATCTTCTCTCTCTCTCTCTCTCTCTCTCTCTCTCTCTCTCTCTCTCTCTCTCTCTCTCTCTCTCTCTCTCTCCCCCTCTCTCTCTCTCCCCCTGTCTCTCTCTCCCCCTGTCTCTCTCTCCTCTCTCTCTCAGGCCCGTTTGCCACTGAAGTGGATGGCTCCAGAGAGTATCTTTGACAAGGTTTACACCAGCCAGTCTGACGTCTGGTCCTTTGGTGTTCTACTCTGGGAGATCTTCTCTCTGGGTGAGACATTTAGGTCTTTTAGCAGGGAGAGACACTGTTCTTCCCTAGGTTAGCCACCCATCCTGACAGACAGAACGTATCTCTGATAACACCAGTGTTCCTCTCATCAGGTGCATCTCCGTACCCAGGTGTCCAGATCGATGAGGATTTCTGTAAACGACTGAAAGATGGAACCAGGATGAGAGCTCCTGAAACAGCTTCCCCTGAGATGTGAGTCAACACAGATCCTAGAATAATTCACAAGATATACGTAGTTCTATGTGAGTCACTTACTCCTTCCCTACCTTGCATACATTTCATGCAATTCCAAGCACACTACATGCTTAGTAATGTAAGGTACTGTGTGCTCTGTGCTCTGTAGTGGCTAGAACTACTAGTGGTTGTGTGGAGTGCAGTCTAACACTTTAGCCCTACTGTGTGTCTCTGTTGCCCTCTGCTGGTAGTTATGGGATCCTGCTGGCCTGTAGGATATCTCTGCTGGCCTGTAGGATATCTCTGCTGGTAGTTATGGGATCCTGCTGGCCTGTAGGATATCTCTGCTGGCCTGTAGGATCTCTGCTGGTAGTTATGGGATCCTGCTGGCCTGTAGGACATCTCTGCTGGCCTGTAGGATATCTCTGCTGGCCTGTAGGATATCTCTGCTGGCCTGTAGGATCTCTGCTGGTAGTTATGGGATCCTGCTGGCCTGTAGGATCTCTGCTGGTAGTTATGGGATCCTGCTGGCCTGTAGGATCTCTGCTGGTAGTTATGGGATCCTGCTGGCCTGTAGGATATCTCTGCTGGCCTGTAGGATCTCTCTGCTGGTAGTTATGGGATCCTGCTGGCCTGTAGGATATCTCTGCTGGTAGTTATGGGATCCTGCTGGCCTGTAGGATTTATCTCTGCTGGCCTGTAGGATATCTCTGCTGGCCTGTAGGATCTCTCTGCTGGTAGTTATGGGATCCTGCTGGCCTGTAGGATATCTCTGCTGGCCTGTAGGATATCTCTGCTGGCCTGTAGGATCTCTGCTGGTAGTTATGGGATCCTGCTGGCCTGTAGGATCTCTGCTGGTAGTTATGGGATCCTGCTGGCCTGTAGGATCTCTGCTGGTAGTTATGGGATCCTGCTGGCCTGTAGGATATCTCTGCTGGTAGTTATGGGATCCTGCTGGCCTGTAGGATATCTCTGCTGGCCTGTAGGATCTCTCTGCTGGTAGTTATGGGATCCTGCTGGCCTGTAGGATATCTCTGCTGGCCTGTAGGATCTCTCTGCTGGTAGTTATGGGATCCTGCTGGCCTGTAGGATATCTCTGCTGGCCTGTAGGATATCTCTGCTGGCCTGTAGGATATCTCTGCTGGCCTGTAGGATATCTCTGCTGGCCTGTAGGATATCTCTGCTGGTAGCTATGGGATCCTGCTGGCCTGTAGGACATCTCTGCCGGCCTGTAGAATATCTCTGCTGGCCTGTAGGATATCTCTGCTGGCCTGTAGGATATCTCTGCTGGTAGTTATGGGATCCTGCTGGCCTGTAGGACATCTCTGCTGGCCTGTAGGATATCTCTGCTGGCCTGTAGGATATCTCTGCTGGCCTGTAGGATATCTCTGCTGGCCTGTAGGATATCTCTGCTGGCCTGTAGGATATCTCTGCTGGCCTGTAAGATATCTCTGCTGGCCTGTAGGATATTTCTGCTGGCCTGTAGGATATCTCTGCTGGCCTGTAGGATATCTCTGCTGGCCTGTAGGATCTCTCTGCTGGTAGTTATGGGATCCTGCTGGCCTGTAGGACATCTCTGCTGGCCTGTAGGATATCTCTGCTGGCCTGTAGGATATCTCTGCTGGCCTGTAGGATATCTCTGCTGGTAGTTATGGGATCCTGCTGGCCTGTAGGACATCTCTTCGCTGTAACATGTTGCTGTGTGTCTGTGTGTCTCCCTTAATAGCTATGGTATAATGCTGGCCTGCTGGCAGGGCGAGCCCCGGGAGAGACCTACCTTCCAAGCCCTGGTAGATATCCTGGGAGACCTACTACAGGACAACAGCCTACCAGTAAGACACTGAGAAGTTTTAACCTATCCAGTCATGTCTGATCTGTCAACATTGAAGTCATAGCGGCCATTTCTGGAAGAATGGGGGTCACATAGAGAAATGGAACGAGGCCCATGTGTCGCTCTGTGTTTTTTTTAATGGATTATAAACCTGGGAGTTTGAGTCCTGGATGCTGATTGACTGACAGCCGTGGTATATCAGACATTATAACCCTGGGAGTTTGAGTCCTGGATGCTGATTGACTCACAGTCGTGGTATATCAGACATTATAACCCTGGGAGTCCTGGATGCTGATTGACTGACAGCCGTGGTATATCAGACCGTAGTTAGTAACCAGTTTATAATAGCAATAAGGCACCTCAGGGGGTTTGTGGTATATGACCAATATACCACGGCTAACGGCTGTATCCAGACACCTCAGGGGGTTTGTGGTATATGACCAATATACCACGGCTAAAGGCTGTATCCAGGCACCTCAGGGGGTTTGTGGTATATGTCCAATATAACACGGCTAAAGGCTGTGTCCAGACACCTCAGGGGGTTTGTGGTATATGGCCAATATACCACGGCTAAAGGCTGTATCCAGGCACCTCAGGGGGTTTGTGGTATATGGCCAATATACCACGGCTAAAGGCTGTATCCAGGCACCTCAGGGGGTTTGTGGTATATGTCCAATATAACACGGCTAAAGGCTGTGTCCAGACACCTCAGGGGGTTTGTGGTATATGGCCAATATACCACGGCTAACGGCTGTATCCAGGCACCTCAGGGGGTTTGTGGTATATGACCAATATACCACGGCTAACGGCTGTATCCAGACACCTCAGGGGGTTTGTGGTATATGACCAATATAACACGGCTAAAGGCTGTATCCAGACACCTCAGGGGGTTTGTGGTATATGACCAATATACCACGGCTAAGGGCTGTATCCAGGCACCTCAGGGGGTTTGTGGTATATGACCAATATAACACGGCTAACGACTGTATCCAGGCACCTCAGGGGGTTTGTGGTATATGACCAATATAACACGGCTAACGGCTGTATCCAGGCACCTCAGGGGGTTTGTGGTATATGACCAATATACCACGGCTAACGGCTGTATCCAGGCACCTCAGGGGGTTTGTGGTATATGGCCAATATACCACGGCTAACGGCTGTATCCAGACACCTCAGGGGGTTTGTGGTATATGACCAATATAACACGGCTAACGGCTGTATCCAGACACCTCAGGGGGTTTGTGGTATATGACCAATATACCACGGCTAACGGCTGTATCCAGGCACCTCAGGGGGTTTGTGGTATATGACCAATATAACACGGCTAACGGCTGTATCCAGGCACCTCAGGGGGTTTGTGGTATATGGCCAATATACCACGGCTAACGGCTGTATCCAGACACCTCAGGGGGTTTGTGGTATATGTCCAATATAACACGGCTAACGGCTGTGTCCAGACACCTCAGGGGGTTTGTGGTATATGACCAATATACCACGGCTAACGGCTGTATCCAGGCACCTCAGGGGGTTTGTGGTATATGACCAATATACCACGGCTAACGGCTGTATCCAGACACCTCAGGGGGTTTGTGGTATATGACCAATATAACACGGCTAAAGGCTGTATCCAGACACCTCAGGGGGTTTGTGGTATATGACCAATATACCACGGCTAAGGGCTGTATCCAGGCACCTCAGGGGGTTTGTGGTATATGACCAATATAACACGGCTAACGACTGTATCCAGGCACCTCAGGGGGTTTGTGGTATATGACCAATATAACACGGCTAACGGCTGTATCCAGGCACCTCAGGGGGTTTGTGGTATATGACCAATATACCACGGCTAACGGCTGTATCCAGGCACCTCAGGGGGTTTGTGGTATATGGCCAATATACCACGGCTAACGGCTGTATCCAGACACCTCAGGGGGTTTGTGGTATATGACCAATATAACACGGCTAACGGCTGTATCCAGACACCTCAGGGGGTTTGTGGTATATGACCAATATACCACGGCTAACGGCTGTATCCAGGCACCTCAGGGGGTTTGTGGTATATGACCAATATAACACGGCTAACGGCTGTATCCAGACACCTCAGGGGGTTTGTGGTATATGACCAATATACCACGGCTAACGGCTGTATCCAGACACCTCAGGGGGTTTGTGGTATATGACCAATATAACACGGCTAAGGGCTGTATCCAGGCACCTCAGGGGGTTTGTGGTATATGACCAATATAACACGGCTAAAGGCTGTATCCAGACACCTCAGGGGGTTTGTGGTATATGACCAATATACCACGGCTAAGGGCTGTATCCAGGCACCTCAGGGGGTTTGTGGTATATGACCAATATAACACGGCTAACGACTGTATCCAGGCACCTCAGGGGGTTTGTGGTATATGACCAATATAACACGGCTAACGGCTGTATCCAGGCACCTCAGGGGGTTTGTGGTATATGACCAATATACCACGGCTAACGGCTGTATCCAGGCACCTCAGGGGGTTTGTGGTATATGGCCAATATACCACGGCTAACGGCTGTATCCAGACACCTCAGGGGGTTTGTGGTATATGACCAATATAACACGGCTAACGGCTGTATCCAGACACCTCAGGGGGTTTGTGGTATATGACCAATATACCACGGCTAACGGCTGTATCCAGGCACCTCAGGGGGTTTGTGGTATATGACCAATATAACACGGCTAACGGCTGTATCCAGACACCTCAGGGGGTTTGTGGTATATGACCAATATACCACGGCTAACGGCTGTATCCAGACACCTCAGGGGGTTTGTGGTATATGACCAATATAACACGGCTAAGGGCTGTATCCAGACACCTCAGGGGGTTTGTGGTATATGGCCAATATACCACGGCTAACGGCTGTATCCAGACACCTCAGGGGGTTTGTGGTATATGACCAATATAACACGGCTAACGGCTGTATCCAGACACCTCAGGGGGTTTGTGGTATATGACCAATATACCACGGCTAACGGCTGTATCCAGACACCTCAGGGGGTTTGTGGTATATGTCCAATATAACACGGCTAAAGGCTGTATCCAGACACCTCAGGGGGTTTGTGGTATATGACCAATATAACACGGCTAACGGCTGTATCCAGACACCTCAGGGGGTTTGTGGTATATGACCAATATACCACGGCTAACGGCTGTATCCAGACACCTCAGGGGGTTTGTGGTATATGACCAATATACCACGGCTAACGGCTGTATCCAGGCACCTCAGGGGGTTTGTGGTATATGACCAATATAACACGGCTAAAGGCTGTATCCAGGCACCTCAGGGGGTTTGTGGTATATGTCCAATATAGGATGGTAAGGACTAACTGATATTATATTCTGTAGGATGGTAATGACTGATATTATATTTTGTAGGATGGTAAGGACTAACTGATATTATATTCTGTAGGATGGTAGGGACTAACTGATATTATATTCTGTAGGATGGTAATGACTGATATTATATTCTGTAGGATGGTAAGGACTAACTGATATTATATTCTGTAGGATGGTAAGGACTAACTGATATTATATTCTGTAGGATGGTAATGACTGATATTATATTTTGTAGGATGGTAGGACTAACTGATATTATATTCTGTAGGATGGTAAGGACTAACTGATATTATATTCTGTAGGATGGTAATGACTGATATTATATTCTGTAGGATGGTAGGGACTAACTGATATTATATTCTGTAGGATGGTAATGACTGATATTATATTCTGTAGGATGGTAGGGACTAACTGATATTATATTCTGTAGGATGGTAATGACTAACTGATATTATATTCTGTAGGATGGTAATGACTGATATTATATTCTGTAGGATGGTAATGACTGATATTATATTCTGTAGGATGGTAAAACCTAACTGATATTATATTCTGTAGGATGGTAAGGACTAACTGATATTATATTCTGTAGGATGGTAATGACTGATATTATATTCTGTAGGATGGTAAGGACTAACTGATATTATATTCTGTAGGATGGTAAGGACTAACTGATATTATATTCTGTAGGATGGTAATGACTGATATTATATTCTGTAGGATGGTAAGGACTAACTGATATTATATTCTGTAGGATGGTAATGACTGATATTATATTCTGTAGGATGGTAATGACTGATATTATATTCTGTAGGATGGTAAGGACTAACTGATATTATATTCTGTAGGATGGTAAGGACTAACTGATATTATATTCTGTAGGATGGTAATGACTGATATTATATTCTGTAGGGTGGTAAGGACTAACTGATATTATATTCTGTAGGATGGTAGGGACTAACTGATGTTATATTCTGTAGGATGGTAAGGACTGACTGATATTATATTCTGTAGGATGGTAGGGACTAACTGATATTATATTCTGTAGGATTGTAATGACTGATATTATATTCTGTAGGATGGTAAGGACTAACTGATATTATATTCTGTAGGATGGTAAGGACTAACTGATATTATTTTCTGTAGGATGGTAAGGACTAACTGATATTATATTCTGTAGGATGGTAAGGACTAACTGATATTATATTCTGTAGGATGGTAATGACTGATATTATATTCTGTAGGATGGTAATGACTGATATTATATTCTGTAGGATGGTAAGGACTAACTGATATTATATTTTGTAGGATGGTAATGACTGATATTATATTCTGTATGATGGTAAGGACTGATATTATATTCTGTAGGATGGTAAGGACTAACTGATAATATATTCTGTAGGATTGTAATGACTGATATTATATTCTGTAGGATGGTAAGGACTAACTGATATTATATTCTGTAGGATGGTAATGACTGATATTATATTCTGTAGGATGGTAGGGACTAACTGATATTATATTCTGTAGGATGGTAATGACTGATATTATATTCTGTAGGATGGTAGGGACTAACTGATATTATATTCTGTAGGATGGTAATGACTGATATTATATTCTGTAGGATGGTAGGGACTAACTGATATTATATTCTGTAGGATGGTAATGACTAACTGATATTATATTCTGTAGGATGGTAATGACTGATATTATATTCTGTAGGATGGTAATGACTGATATTATATTCTGTAGGATGGTAAAACCTAACTGATATTATATTCTGTAGGATGGTAAGGACTAACTGATATTATATTCTGTAGGATGGTAATGACTGATATTATATTCTGTAGGATGGTAAGGACTAACTGATATTATATTCTGTAGGATGGTAAGGACTAACTGATATTATATTCTGTAGGATGGTAATGACTGATATTATATTCTGTAGGATGGTAAGGACTAACTGATATTATATTCTGTAGGATGGTAATGACTGATATTATATTCTGTAGGATGGTAATGACTGATATTATATTCTGTAGGATGGTAAGGACTAACTGATATTATATTCTGTAGGATGGTAAGGACTAACTGATATTATATTCTGTAGGATGGTAATGACTGATATTATATTCTGTAGGGTGGTAAGGACTAACTGATATTATATTCTGTAGGATGGTAGGGACTAACTGATGTTATATTCTGTAGGATGGTAAGGACTGACTGATATTATATTCTATAGGATGGTAGGGACTAACTGATATTATATTCTGTAGGATTGTAATGACTGATATTATATTCTGTAGGATGGTAAGGACTAACTGATATTATATTCTGTAGGATGGTAAGGACTAACTGATATTATTTTCTGTAGGATGGTAAGGACTGATATTATATTCTGTAGGATGGTAATGACTGATATTATATTCTGTAGGATGGTAATGACTGATATTATATTCTGTAGGATGGTAATGACTGATATTATATTCTGTAGGATGGTAAGGACTAACTGATATTATATTCTGTAGGATGGTAATGACTGATATTATATTCTGTATGATGGTAAGGACTGATATTATATTCTGTAGGATGGTAAGGACTAACTGATAATATATTCTGTAGGATTGTAATGACTGATATTATATTCTGTAGGATGGTAAGGACTAACTGATATTATATTCTGTAGGATGGTAAGGACTAACTGATATTATATTCTGTAGGATGGTAAGGACTAACTGATATTATATTCTGTAGGATGGTAAGGACTAACTGATATTATATTCTGTAGGATGGTAAGGACTAACTGATATTATATTCTGTAGGATGGTAAGGACTAACTGATATTATATTCTGTAGGATGGTAAGGACTAACTGATATTATATTCTGTAGGATGGTAAGGACTAACTGATATTATATTCTGTAGGATGGTAATGACTGATATTATATTCTGTAGGATGTTAAGGACTAACTGATATTATATTCTGTAGGATGGTAAGGACTAGCTGATATTATATTCTGTAGGATGGTAATGACTGATATTATATTCTGTAGGATGGTAAGGACTAACTGATATTATATTCTGTAGGATGGTAAGGACTAACTGATATTATATTCTGTAGGATGGTAAGGACTGATATTATATTCTGTAGGATGGTAAGGACTGATATTATATTCTGTAGGATGGTAAGGACTAACTGATATTATATTCTGTAGGATGGTAAGGACTAACTGATATTATATTCTGTAGGATGGTAAGGACTAACTGATATTATATTCTGTAGGATGGTAAGGACTAACTGATATTATATTCTGTAGGATGGTAATGACTGATATTATATTCTGTAGGATGGTAAGGACTAACTGATATTATATTCTGTAGGATGGTAAGGACTAACTGATATTATATTCTGTAGGATGGTAATGACTGATATTATATTTTGTAGGATGGTAGGACTAACTGATATTATATTCTGTAGGATGGTAAGGACTAACTGATATTATATTCTGTAGGATGGTAATGACTGATATTATATTCTGTAGGATGGTAAGGACTAACTGATATTATATTCTGTAGGATGGTAAGGACTAACTGATATTATATTCTGTAGGATGGTAAGGACTAACTGATATTATATTCTGTAGGATGGTAAGGACTAACTGATATTATATTCTGTAGGATGGTAATGACTGATATTATATTCTGTAGGATGGTAAGGACTAACTGATATTATATTCTGTAGGATGGTAAGGACTAACTGATATTATATTCTGTAGGATGGTAATGACTGATATTATATTTTGTAGGATGGTAGGACTAACTGATATTATATTCTGTAGGATGGTAAGGACTAACTGATATTATATTCTGTAGGATGGTAATGACTGATATTATATTCTGTAGGATGGTAGGGACTAACTGATATTATATTCTGTAGGATGGTAATGACTGATATTATATTCTGTAGGATGGTAGGGACTAACTGATATTATATTCTGTAGGATGGTAATGACTGATATTATATTCTGTAGGATGGTAATGACTGATATTATATTCTGTAGGATGGTAAAACCTAACTGATATTATATTCTGTAGGATGGTAAGGACTAACTGATATTATATTCTGTAGGATGGTAATGACTGATATTATATTCTGTAGGATGGTAAGGACTAACTGATATTATATTCTGTAGGATGGTAAGGACTAACTGATATTATATTCTGTAGGATGGTAATGACTGATATTATATTCTGTAGGATGGTAAGGACTAACTGATATTATATTCTGTAGGATGGTAATGACTGATATTATATTCTGTAGGATGGTAATGACTGATATTATATTCTGTAGGATGGTAAGGACTAACTGATATTATATTCTGTAGGATGGTAAGGACTAACTGATATTATATTCTGTAGGATGGTAATGACTGATATTATATTCTGTAGGGTGGTAAGGACTAACTGATATTATATTCTGTAGGATGGTAGGGACTAACTGATGTTATATTCTGTAGGATGGTAAGGACTGACTGATATTATATTCTGTAGGATGGTAGGGACTAACTGATATTATATTCTGTAGGATTGTAATGACTGATATTATATTCTGTAGGATGGTAAGGACTAACTGATATTATATTCTGTAGGATGGTAAGGACTAACTGATATTATTTTCTGTAGGATGGTAAGGACTAACTGATATTATATTCTGTAGGATGGTAAGGACTAACTGATATTATATTCTGTAGGATGGTAATGACTGATATTATATTCTGTAGGATGGTAATGACTGATATTATATTCTGTAGGATGGTAAGGACTAACTGATATTATATTTTGTAGGATGGTAATGACTGATATTATATTCTGTATGATGGTAAGGACTGATATTATATTCTGTAGGATGGTAAGGACTAACTGATAATATATTCTGTAGGATTGTAATGACTGATATTATATTCTGTAGGATGGTAAGGACTAACTGATATTATATTCTGTAGGATGGTAATGACTGATATTATATTCTGTAGGATGGTAGGGACTAACTGATATTATATTCTGTAGGATGGTAATGACTGATATTATATTCTGTAGGATGGTAGGGACTAACTGATATTATATTCTGTAGGATGGTAATGACTGATATTATATTCTGTAGGATGGTAGGGACTAACTGATATTATATTCTGTAGGATGGTAATGACTAACTGATATTATATTCTGTAGGATGGTAATGACTGATATTATATTCTGTAGGATGGTAATGACTGATATTATATTCTGTAGGATGGTAAAACCTAACTGATATTATATTCTGTAGGATGGTAAGGACTAACTGATATTATATTCTGTAGGATGGTAATGACTGATATTATATTCTGTAGGATGGTAAGGACTAACTGATATTATATTCTGTAGGATGGTAAGGACTAACTGATATTATATTCTGTAGGATGGTAATGACTGATATTATATTCTGTAGGATGGTAAGGACTAACTGATATTATATTCTGTAGGATGGTAATGACTGATATTATATTCTGTAGGATGGTAATGACTGATATTATATTCTGTAGGATGGTAAGGACTAACTGATATTATATTCTGTAGGATGGTAAGGACTAACTGATATTATATTCTGTAGGATGGTAATGACTGATATTATATTCTGTAGGGTGGTAAGGACTAACTGATATTATATTCTGTAGGATGGTAGGGACTAACTGATGTTATATTCTGTAGGATGGTAAGGACTGACTGATATTATATTCTATAGGATGGTAGGGACTAACTGATATTATATTCTGTAGGATTGTAATGACTGATATTATATTCTGTAGGATGGTAAGGACTAACTGATATTATATTCTGTAGGATGGTAAGGACTAACTGATGTTATTTTCTGTAGGATGGTAAGGACTGATATTATATTCTGTAGGATGGTAATGACTGATATTATATTCTGTAGGATGGTAATGACTGATATTATATTCTGTAGGATGGTAATGACTGATATTATATTCTGTAGGATGGTAAGGACTAACTGATATTATATTCTGTAGGATGGTAATGACTGATATTATACTCTGTATGATGGTAAGGACTGATATTATATTCTGTAGGATGGTAAGGACTAACTGATAATATATTCTGTAGGATTGTAATGACTGATATTATATTCTGTAGGATGGTAAGGACTAACTGATATTATATTCTGTAGGATGGTAAGGACTAACTGATATTATATTCTGTAGGATGGTAAGGACTAACTGATATTATATTCTGTAGGATGGTAAGGACTAACTGATATTATATTCTGTAGGATGGTAAGGACTAACTGATATTATATTCTGTAGGATGGTAAGGACTAACTGATATTATATTCTGTAGGATGGTAAGGACTAACTGATATTATATTCTGTAGGATGGTAAGGACTAACTGATATTATATTCTGTAGGATGGTAATGACTGATATTATATTCTGTAGGATGTTAAGGACTAACTGATATTATATTCTGTAGGATGGTAAGGACTAGCTGATATTATATTCTGTAGGATGGTAATGACTGATATTATATTCTGTAGGATGGTAAGGACTAACTGATATTATATTCTGTAGGATGGTAAGGACTAACTGATATTATATTCTGTAGGATGGTAAGGACTGATATTATATTCTGTAGGATGGTAAGGACTGATATTATATTCTGTAGGATGGTAAGGACTAACTGATATTATATTCTGTAGGATGGTAAGGACTAACTGATATTATATTCTGTAGGATGGTAAGGACTAACTGATATTATATTCTGTAGGATGGTAAGGACTGATATTATATTCTGTAGGATGGTAATGACTGATATTATATTCTGTATGATGGTAAGGACTAACTGATATTATATTCTGTAGGATGGTAAGGACTAACTGATATTATATTCTGTAGGATGGTAATGACTGATATTATATTTTGTAGGATGGTAGGACTAACTGATATTATATTCTGTAGGATGGTAAGGACTAACTGATATTATATTCTGTAGGATGGTAATGACTGATATTATATTCTGTAGGATGGTAAGGACTAACTGATATTATATTCTGTAGGATGGTAAGGACTGGTATTATATTCTGTAGGATGGTAAGGACTAAAATATATTATATTCTGTAGGATGGTAAGGACTAACTGATATTATATTCTGTAGGATGGTAAGGACTAACTGATATTATATTCTGTAGGATGGTAAGGACTAACTGATATTATATTCTTTAGGATGGTAAGGACTAACTGATATTATATTCTGTAGGATGGTAAGGACTGACTGATATTATATTCTCTAGGATGGTAAGGACTGACTGATATTATATTCTGTAGGATGGTAATGACTGATATTATATTCTGTAGGATGGTAATGACTGATATTATATTCTGTAGGATGGTAATGACTATTATATTCTGTAGGATGGTAAGGACTAACTGATATTATATTCTGTAGGATGGTAATGACTGATATTATATTTT